>NC_091292.1:40659286-40854286 GCF_038502225.1 Cherax quadricarinatus
GTATGGTGTGTGGGTAGGTGGCACGGTGTGTGGGTAGGTGGTGTGGTGTGTGGGTATTTGGTAGGGTGTGTGGGTAAGTCACAGGGTGTGTGGGTAGGTGGTATGGTGTATGGGCATGTAGCAGGGTGAGTAGGTGGCAGGGTGTGTGGGAAGATGGTATTGTGTGTGGGTATGTATCAGGGTGTGTGGGTTGGTGGCAGGGTGTGTGGGTAGATTGTATGGTGTGTGGGTATGTAGCAGGGTGTGTGGGTAGGTGGCAGGGTGTGTGGGTAGATGGTATGGTGTGTGGGTATGTAGCAGGGTGTGTGGGTAGGTGGTATGATGTGTGGGTAGTTGGTAGGGTGAGTGTGTAGGTGGTATTGTGTGTGTAGATGGCAGGGTGCGTGGGTAGGTGGTATGGTTTGTGAGTAGGTGTAAGGGTGTGTGGGTAGGTGGTATGGTGTGTGGGTAGGTGGCAGGGTGTGTGGGTAGGTGGCAGGGTGTGTGGATAGATGGTATGGTGTGTGGGTAGGTGGTTTGGTGTGTGGGTAGGTGGCAGGGTGTGTGGGTAGATTGTATGGTGTGTGGGTATGTAGCAGGGTGTGTGGGTAGGTGGCAGGGTGTGTGGGTAGATGGTATGGTGTGTGGATATGTAGCAGGGTGTGTGGGTAGGTGGCAGGGTGTGTGGGTAGATTGTATGGTGTGTGGGTATGTAGCAGGGTGTGTGGGTAGGTGGCAGGGTGTGTGGGTAGATGGTATGGTGTGTGGGTATGTAGCAGGGTGTGTGGGTAGGTTGCAGGGTATGTGGGTAGATGGTATGGTGTGTGGGTATGTAGCAGGGTGTGTGGGTAGGTGGCAGGGTGTGTGGATAGGTGGTATGGTGTGTGGGAAGGTCGCAGGGTGTGTCGGTAGGTGGTATGGTGTGTGGGTATTTGGTAGGGCGTGTGGGTATGTGGCAGGGTGCGTAGGTAGGTGGCAGGGTGTGTGGGTAGGTGGTATGGTGTGTGGGTAGGTGGCAGGGTATGTGGAT
Organism: Cherax quadricarinatus; assembly: GCF_038502225.1. Taxonomy (NCBI): domain Eukaryota; kingdom Metazoa; phylum Arthropoda; class Malacostraca; order Decapoda; family Parastacidae; genus Cherax; species Cherax quadricarinatus. The sequence continues at coordinate 40,660,296 of NC_091292.1, forward strand.
AGGTAGTAAGGTGTGTGGGTAGGTGGTATGGTGTGTGAGTAGGTGGCAGGGTGCGTGGGTAGGTGGTATGGTGTGAGGGTAGCTGGTAGGGTGTGTGGGTAGGTGGCAGGGTGTGTAGGTAGGTGGTATGATGTGTAAGTAGGTGGCAGGGTGTGTGGGTAGGTAGTGTGGTGTGTGGGTAGGTGGCAGGGTGTGTGGGTAGATGGTATGGTGTATGGGTAGGTGGCAGGGTGTGTGGGTAGGTGGTATGGTGTGTGGGTAGGTGGCAGGGTGTGTGGGTAGGTGGTATGGTGTGTGGGTTGGTGGTAGGGTGTGTGGGTAAGTGGTATGGTGTGTGGGTAGGTGGCAGGGTGTGTGGGTAGGTGGTATGGTGTGTGGGTAGGTGGCAGGGTGTGTGGGTAGGTGGCAGGGTGTGTGGGTAGGTGGTATGGTGTGTGGGTATTTAGCAGGGTGTGTGGGTATGTAGCAGAGCGTGTGGGTAGGTGGCAGGGTGTGTGGGTAGATGGCATAGTGTGTGGGTAGGTTGCAGGGTGTTTGGGTAGATGGTATGGAGTGGGGGTATGTAGCAGGGTGTGGGGGTATGTAGCAGGGCGTGTGGGTAGGTGGCAGGGTGTGTGGGTAAATGGTATGGTGTGTGGGTAGGTTGTATGGTGTGTGGGTAGGTGGCACGGTGTGTGGGTAGGTGGTGTGGTGTGTGGGTATTTGGTAGGGTGTGTGGGTAAGTCACAGGGTGTGTGGGTAGGTGGTATGGTGTATGAGTATGTAGCAGGGTGAGTAGGTGGCAGGGTGTGTGGGAAGATGGTATTGTGTGTGGGTATGTATCAGTGTGTGTGGGTAGGTGGCAGGGTGTGTGGGTAGATTGTATGGTGTGTGGGTATGTAGCAGGGTGTGTGGGTAGGTGGCAGGGTGTGTGGGTAGATGGTATGGTGTGTGGGTATGTAGCAGGGTGTGTGGGTAGGTGGTATGATGTGTGGGTAGTTGGTAGGGTGAGTGTGTAGGTGGTATTGTGTGTGTAGATGGCAGGGTGCGTGGGTAGGTGGTATGGTGTGTGAGTAGGTGGCAGGGTGTGTGGGTAGGTGGTATGGTGTGTGGGTAGGTGGCAGGGTGTGTGGGTAGGTGGCAGGGTGTGTGGATAGGTGGTATGGTGTGTGGGTAGGTGGTTTGGTGTGTGGGTAGGTGGCAGGGTGTGTGGGTAGATTGTATGGAGTGTGGGTATGTAGCAGGGTGTGTGGGTAGGTGGCAGGGTGTGTGGGTAGATGGTATGGTGAGTGGATATGTAGCAGGGTGTGTGGGTAGGTGGCAGGGTGTGTGGGTAGATTGTATGGTGTGTGGGTATGTAGCAGGGTGTGTGGGTAGGTGGCAGGGTGTGTGGGTAGATGGTATGGTGTGTGGGTATGTAGCAGGGTGTGTGGGTAGGTGGCAGGGTGTGTGGGTAGATGGTATGGTGTGTGGGTATGTAGCAGGGTGTGTGGGTAGGTGGCAGGGTGTGTGGATAGGTGGTATGGTGTGTGGGAAGGTCGCAGGGTGTGTCGGTAGGTGGTATGGTGTGTGGGTATTTGGTAGGGCGTGTGGGTAAGTGGGAGGGTGCGTAGGTAGGTGGCAGGGTGTGTGGGTAGGTGGTATGGTGTGTGGGTAGGTGGCATGGTATGTGGATAGGTAGTAAGGTGTGTGGGTAGGTGGTATGGTGTGTGGGTAGGTGGCAGGGTGCGTGGGTAGGTGGTATGGTGTGAGGGTAGCTGGTAGGGTGTGTGAGTAGGTGGCAGGGTGTGTAGGTAGGTGGTATGATGTGTAAGTAGGTGGCAGGGTGTGTGGGTAGGTAGTGTGGTGTGTGGGTAGGTGGCAGGGAGTGTGGGTAAGTGGTATGGTGTGTGGGTAGGTGGCAGGGTGTGTGGGTAGGTGGTATGATGTGTGGGTAGGTGGCAGGGTGTGTGGGTAGGTGGTATGGTGTGTGGGTAGGTGGTAGGGTGAGTGGGTAGGTGGTAAAGTGTGTGGGTAGGTGGCAGGGTGTGTGGGTAGGTGGTATGGTGTGTGGGTAGGTGGCAGGGTGTGTGGGTAGGTGGCAGGGTGTGTGGGTAGGTGGTATGGTGTGTGGGTATTTGGTAAGGCGTGTGTGTAAGTGACAGGGTGTGAGGGTAGGTGGCAGGGTGTGTGGGTAGATGGTGTGGTGTGTGGGTATTTCGCAGGGTGCGTGGGTAGGTGACAGGGTGTGTGGGTAGATGGTATGGTGTGTGGGTATTTAGCAGGGTGTGTGGGTATGTAGAAGAGCGTGTGGGTAGGTGGCAGGCTGTGTGGGTAGATGGCATAGTGTGTGGGTAGGTTGCAGGGTGTTTGGGTAGATGGTATGGAGTGTGGGTATGTAGCAGGGTGTGTGGGTATGTAGCAGGGCGTGTGGGTAGGTGGCAGGGTGTGTGGGTAAATGGTATGGTGTGTGGGTAGGTGGCAGGGTGTGTGGGTAGGTGGTAGGGTGTGTTGGTAGGTGGGAGGATGTGTGGGTAGATTGTATTGTCTGTAGGTAGGTGGCAGGGAATGTTGGTAGGTGGTATGGTGTGTGGGTAGGTGGCAGGGTGTGTTGGTAGGTGGTATGGTGTGTGGGTATGTAGGAGGGTGTGTGGGTAGGTGGCAGTGTGTGTGGGTAGATGGCATGGTGTGTGGGTAGGTGGTATGGTGTGTGGGTATGTAGCAGGGTGTGTGGGTAGATGGTATGGTGTGTGGGTAAGTGGCATGGTGTTTGGGTAGATAGTATGGAGTGTGGGTATGTAGCAGGGTGTGTGGGTATGTAGCAGGGCGTGTGGGTAGATGGTATGGTGTGTGGGTAGGTGGCAAGGTGTGTGGGTAGGTAGTAGGGTGTGTTGGTAGGTTGCAGGGTGTGTGGGTAGATTGTATGGTGTGTGGGTAGGTGGCAGGGTGTGTTGGTAGGTGGTATGGTGTGTGGGTAGGTGGCAGGGTGTGTTGGTAGGTGGTATGGTGTGTGGGTAGGTGGCAGGGTGTGTGGGTAGGTGGCATGGTGTGTGGGTAGGTGGCAGTGTGTTTGGGTAGATGGTATTGTGTGTGGGTATATAGCAGGGTGTGTGGGTTGGTGGCAGGGTGTGTGGGTAGATGGTATGCTGTGTGGTTAGGTGGTATGGTGTGTGGGTAGGTGGCAGGGTGTGTGGGTCGATGGTATGGTGTGTGGGTAGGTGGCAGGGTGTGTGGGTAGGTGGTATGGTGTGTGGGCAAGTCGTAGGGTGTGTGGGTAGGTGGCAGGGTGTGTGGGTAGGTGGCAGGGTGTGTGGGTAGGTGGTATGGTGTGTGGGTAAGTGGTAGGGTGTGTGGGTAGGTGGCAGGGTGTGTGGGCAAGTGGTAGGGTGTGTGGGCAAGTGGTAGGGTGTGTGGGTAGGTGGCAGGGTGTGTGGGTAAGTGGCAGGGTGTGTGGGTAGGTAGCAGGGTGTGTGGGCAAGTGGTAGGGTGTGTGGGCAAGTGGTAGGGTGTGTGGGTAGGTGGCAGGGTGTGTGGGTAAGTGGCAGGGTGTGTGGGTAGGTGGCAGGGTGTGTGGGTAAGTGGCAGGGTGTGTGGGTAGGTGGCAGGGTGTGTGGGTAAGTGGTAGGGTGTGTGGGCAAGTGGTAGGGTGTGTGGGTAGGTGGCAGGGTGTGTGGGTAAATGGCAGGGTGTGTGGGTAGGTGGCAGGGTGTGTGGGTAAGTGGCAGGGTGTGTGGGTAGGTGGCAGGGTGTGTGGGCAAATGGTAGGGTGTGTGGGCAAGTGGTAGGGTGTGTGGGTAGGTGGCAGGGTGTGTGGGTAAGTGGCAGGGTGTGTGGGTAGGTGGCAGGGTGTGTGGGCAAGTGGTAGGGTGTGTGGGCAAGTGGTAGGGTGTGTGGGTAGGTGGCAGGGTGTGTGGGCAAGTGGTAGGGTGTGTGGGTAGGTGGCAGGGTGTGTGGGTAGGTGGCAGGGTGTGTGGGCAAGTGGTAGGGTGTGTGGGTAGGTGGCAGGGTGTGTGGGTAGGTGGCAGGGTGTGTGGGTAGGTGGCAGGGTGTGTGGGTAGGTGGCAGGGTGTGTGGGTAGGTGTTATGGTGTGTGGGTAGGTGGCAGGGTGTGTGGGTAGGTGGCAGGGTGTGTGGGCAAGTGGTAGGGTGTGTGGGTAGGTGGCAGGGTGTGTGGGTAGGTGGCAGGGTGTGTGGGTAGGTGGCAGGGTGTGTGGGTAAGTGGTAGGGTGTGTGGGCAAGTGGTAGGGTGTGTGGGTAGGTGGCAGGGTGTGTGGGTAAATGGCAGGGTGTGTGGGTAGGTGGCAGGGTGTGTGGGTAAGTGGCAGGGTGTGTGGGTAGGTGGCAGGGTGTGTGGGCAAATGGTAGGGTGTGTGGGCAAGTGGTAGGGTGTGTGGGTAGGTGGCAGGGTGTGTGGGTAAGTGGCAGGGTGTGTGGGTAGGTGGCAGGGTGTGTGGGCAAGTGGTAGGGTGTGTGGGCAAGTGGTAGGGTGTGTGGGTAGGTGGCAGGGTGTGTGGGCAAGTGGTAGGGTGTGTGGGTAGGTGGCAGGGTGTGTGGGTAGGTGGCAGGGTGTGTGGGCAAGTGGTAGGGTGTGTGGGTAGGTGGCAGGGTGTGTGGGTAGGTGGCAGGGTGTGTGGGTAGGTGGCAGGGTGTGTGGGTAGGTGGCAGGGTGTGTGGGTAGGTGTTATGGTGTGTGGGTAGGTGGCAGGGTGTGTGGGTAGGTGGCAGGGTGTGTGGGCAAGTGGTAGGGTGTGTGGGTAGGTGGCAGGGTGTGTGGGTAGGTGGCAGGGTGTGTGGGTAGGTGGCAGGGTGTGTGGGTAGGTGGCAGGGTGTGTGGGTAGGTGGCAGGGTGTGTGGGTAGGTGGCAGGGTGTGTGGGTAGGTGGCAGGGTGTGTGGGTAGGTGGTAGGGTGTATGGGTAGGTGGTATGGTGTGTGTGGGTAAGTGGTAGGGTGTGTGGGAGGTGGTATGTGTGGGTAGGTGGCAGGGTGTGTGGGTAGGTGGCAGGGTGTGTGGGTAAGTGGCAGGGTGTGTGGGTAGGTGGCAGGGTGTGTGGATAGGTGGCAGGGTGTGTGGGTAAGTGGCAGGGTGTGTGGGTAAGTGGCAGGGTGTGTGGGTAAGTGGCAGGGTGTGTGGGTAGGTGTTATGGTGTGTGGGTAAGTGGCAGGGTGTGTGGGTAGGTGGCAGGGTGTGTGGGTAGGTGGTATGGTGTGTGGGTAAGTGGCAGGGTGTGTGGGTAGGTGGCAGGGTGTGTGGGTAAGTGGCAGGGTGTGTGGGTAGGTGGCAGGGTGTGTGGGTAAGTGGCAGGGTGTGTGGGTAGGTGGCAGGGTGTGTTTGTAAGTGGCAGGGTGTGTGGGTAGGTGGCAGGGTGTGTGGGTAGGTGGTATGGTGTGTGGGTAAGTGGCAGGGTGTGTGGGTAAGTGGCAGGGTGTGTGGGTAAGTGGCAGGGTGTGTGGGTAGGTGGCAGGGTGTGTGGGTAAGTGGCAGGGTGTGTGGGTAAGTGGCAGGGTGTGTGGGTAAGTGGCAGGGTGTGTGGGTAAGTGGCAGGGTGTGTGGGTAGGTGGCAGGGTGTGTGGGTAAGTGGCAGGGTGTGTGGGTAGGTGGCAGGGTGTGTGGGTAGGTGGCAGGGTGTGTGGGTAGGTGGCAGGTTGTGTGGGTAGGTGGTATGGTGTGTGTGTAGGTGCAGGGTGTGTGGGTAGGTGGCAGGGCGTGTGGGTAGGTGATAGGGTGTGTGGGTAGGTGGCAGGTTGTGTGGGTAGGTGGTATGGTGTGTGGGTAGGTGGCAGAGTGTGTGGGTAGGTGGCAGGGTGTGTGGGTAGGTGGCAGGGTGTGTGGGTAGGTGTTATGGTGTGTGGGTAGTCGCTGTTATTAAATATCACAACAGTGTTCACTAAGTGTATCCTTCCTCTGGCTTGGTTTATTATATATTGCTGGAGTAATAATCTTTTATTCTATAATATTTCCTATTAAAGCGAAGATATACTGCTGATGATAATATTCCTTATTATATTTTAATTTTAATTATTTGACGTTGGTGCTGCAGTGTTGGAAAAATGTTGATCCTTCAGCTTGTTGGTTCAGCGCTTGTGTCACTGAAAAGATGTTCAGTGTTTGTATGGTAACTCTTTGTAGCGTATGTTTGTATTGTATGTCGAGTATGTTACACTGTTACCCTGTGTTACACTGTGTTACCCTGTGTTACACTGTGATACCCTGTGTTACACTGTGTTACCCTGTGTTACACTGTGATACCCTGTGTTACACTGTGTTACTCTGTGTTACACTGTGATACCCTGTGTTACACTGTGTTACATTGTGTTACACTGTGTTACCCGGTGTTACATTGTTACCCTGTGTTACACTGTGTTACCCTGTGTTACACTGTGATACCCTGTGTTACACTGTGTTACATTATGTTACACTGTGTTACCCTGTGTTACACTGTGTTACCCTGTGTTACACTGTGTTACCCTGTGTTACACTGTGATACCCTGTGTTACACTGTGTTACTCTGTGTTACACTGTGATACCCTGTGCTACGCTGTGTTACATTGCGTTACACTCTGCACAAGGTGTTACATTGTGTTACAATGTGTTACACAGTGTTACACAGTGTGTTACACTGTGTTACACTGTGTTACATAGTGTCACACTGTGTTACATTGTGTTGCACTGTGTTACTCTGTGTTACACTCTGCTACACTCTGTTACACGGTGCTACACTGTGTTGCAGTGTTTTGCCCTGTGTTATCCTGTGGTACACTGTGTTACACTGTGTTATATAGAGTTACACTGTGTTACCCTGTGTTACACTGGGTTACCCTGTGTTACACTGTGCTACGCAGTGTTACACAGTGTGTTTCACTGTGTTACACTGTGTTACTCTGTGTTACACGGTGTTATACTCTGTTACACTGTGTTACACGGTGCTACACTGTGTTGCAGTGTGTTACCTTGTGTTATCCTGTGTTACACTGTGTTACACTGTGTTATACAGTTACACTGTGTTACACTGCGTTACACGATGTTACACGGTGTTACACTGTGTTACATTGTGTTGCACTGTGTTACCCTGTGTTACACTGTTACAAGGTGTTACACTGTGTTACACTGTGTTACACGGCGTTACACTGTGCTACACAGTGTTACACGGTGATACACTGCGTTACACAGTGTTACACTGCGTTATACGGTGTTACACTGTGCTACACCGTGTTTCACTGAGCTACACCGTGTTACACAGTGTTACACGGTGTTACACTGTGTTACCCTGTGTTACATGGTGTCACACTGTGTTTCCTGTGTTACACGGTGTTACACTGAGTTGCACTGTGTTACCCTGTATTACAGGGTGTTACACTGTGTTATCCTGTGTTACACGGTTTTACACGGTGCACTGTGCTACACGGTATTGCACTGTGTTACACTGTGTTACAAAATGTTACACTGCGGCACGCGGTGTTACACAGTGCTATAGTGTGTTACACTGTGTTACACTATGTTACACTGCGTTACACGGTGTTACACTGTGCTACACTGTGTTACACTGTGTTACACGGTGTTACACAGTGCTATAGTGTGTTACACTGTGTTACACGGTGTTACACAGTGCTATAGTGTGTTACACTGTGTTACACTGCGTTACACGGTGTTACACTGTGCTACACTGTGTTACACTGTGTTACACGGTGTTACACAGTGCTATAGTGTGTAACACTGTATTACACTGTGTTACACGGTGTTACACAGTGCTACACTGTGTTACACTGTGTTACACTGCGTTACACGGTGTTACACTGTGCTACACTGTGTTACACTGCGTTACACGGTGTTACACTATACTACACTATGTTACACTGTGTTACACGGTGTTACATTGTGTTTCATTATGTTATACTGTGTTACCCTGTGTTACACTGTTTTAGACTGTGTTAAACAGTGTTACACTGTGTTATTCTGTGTTACCCTTTATTACACTGTGTTACATTGTGTTACATTGTGTTACACGGTGTTACACTGTGATACACGGTGTTACACAGTGTTACACTGCGTTACACGGTGTTACACTGTGCTACACTGTGTTACACGGTGTTACACTGTGCTACAATGTGTTACACTTTGTTACACTGTGTCACACTGTGCTACCCTGTGCTACACTGTGTTACAATGTGTGTGTTACACTGTGCTATATTGTGCTTCACTGTGTTACACGGTGTTGCACTGTGTTACTCAGTGTTACACTGTGTTACATTGTGTTACACTGTGCTACCCTGTGTTACACGGTGTTACACTGTGTTCCACTTTGTTACCCTTTGTTACACTGTGTTACATAGTGTTACACTGTGTTACTCTGTGTTACCCGGTGTTACACGGTGGTACCCTGTGTTACATGGTGCCACTCTGTGTTCCATTGTGTTGCACTGTGCTACCCTGTGTTACATGGTGTAACACAGTGTTATGCTGTGTTACTCTGTGCTACCCTGTGTTACACAGTGTTACATTGTGTTACACTGTGTTACCCTTTGTTACACTGTGTTACATGATGTTACACTGTGTTACACATTGTTACACTGCGTTATACGGTGTTACACTGTGTTTCACAGAGTTACACTGTGTTACATTGTGCTACACAGTCATACACTGTGTTTCACGGTGTTACACTGTGTTACACTCTGTTACCCTGTGTTATACGGTGTTACACTGTGTTATACAGTGTTATACTGCGTTATGCGGTGTTACACTGTGCTACACTGTGTTACACTGTGCTACACTGTGTTACACGGTGTTACACTGTGTTACATTGTGCTACACAGTCTCACACTGTGTTACACTGCGTTACACTGTGTTACACGGCGTTACACTGTGTTACTCTGTGTTCCCTCTATTACATGGTGTCACACTGTGTTACATCGTGTTACACTGTGTTACCCTGTGTTACAAGGTGTTACACTTTGTTACACTGTGTTACCCTGTGTTACACGGTGTTACACTGTGTTACTCATTGGACATGATTATTAATACTGGATTTCTTCACTTAATATTATACTCAGGGTTTCTTTAATAATAGCTAAATTAAAGATTCCTCTAGCTTATAATATTATGACTAAATTATATTATTATGGATATACCCGGGTATTAATGTTTACATTTTGTATGTATAAATTATTTATGTATATATTTAGGTAGGGAACTAGGCTACTAGAGGCGACGTACCTGGTGGTCGTTAGTACCTCTCCACCCTTCCCTATCCCGAGTTGACTTTAGACCTGAGCGTTCAGCTCAGGGCAGTTCGCTCTCTCCTCTGGTATTGTGAGCATTTATGTCAGAGGCTCTTCTAGCTCCTTCATATTATTATCCAGAGCCGTCACAAGGAAACTTTGCTAATAAGTCGTGTTTTTCTAGAGAAAACTTCCAGTACAGAAATAGCCACTCTTAGTCTGTGATTAACTCTTACCAGTTGCCGACATAGAGAAGTGCATTTATTTGAGAGGAAGTGAAAAATATATTTAGTATGTTTAGGAGGAGGTGACATATCCTTGTTATTAATGTTAATTTGTGAAGACTGTTGTATATCCTGGTGCCCGACTAAGAAGTGATAGTTGTACATATATATATATAGGATAGGAAAAGCCTGAAAAATCTTAGCATATTAAATAAAATCCGGAGAATACCTTACAGTTGTTAAGCCTCGAGTGACTCAGTGTACATCAATACTTCCTGGCACCTCTTATACATTTGTTTACGAAAAGCACTAAATTAATCAGCGGCTCACAGGCCAGATCGTAAGTTACATTGTGTTACACAACGTTACACTGTGTTACACGATGTTACACTGTGTTACACGATGTTACACTGTGTTACACGATGTTACACTGTGTTACACGATGTTACACTGTGTTACACGATGTTACACTATGTTACACGGTGTTACACTGTGTTACACTGTGTTACCCTGTGCTACGCTGTTACACTGTTACACGATGTTACACTGTTACACCATCACAACCACTGTGATGCTCTCTCCACCAGTTAACAAGGTGTTCCGAGTACTGCAGGTCTGGTGCACCAGTGTTGTACAGCAGTTCTGTTGCACCAATGTTATTCAGCAGTTCTGTTGTACCAATGTTGTATAGCAGTTCTGTTGTACCAATGTTGTATAGCAGTTCTGGTGCCCCAATAGTGTATACTAGTTCTGATGCACCACTGTTGTTTAGCAGTTCTTGTGCACCAATACTGTAATGTAGTTCAGGGGCAACACTACTGTATAGATCTGGGCCCTACTGTTATATAGTACTTCTGGAGCCCAACTATTGTATAGTAGTTCTGGGGCACCATAGTTGGGTACTAATTCTGGGGCACTAATGTCGTATAGTAGTTCTGGGGCACCAGTGTTGTATAGTAGTTCTGGGGCACCAGTGTTGTATAGTAGTTCTGGGGCACCAGTGTTGTATAGTAGTTCTGGTGCACCAGTGTTGTATAGTAGTTCTGGTGCACCAGTGTTGTATAGTAGTTCTGGTGCACCAGTGTTGTATAGTAGTTCTGGGGCACCAGTGTTGTATAGTAGTTCTGGTGCACCAGTGTTGTATAGTAGTTCTGGGGCACCAGTGTTGTATAGTAGTTCTGGTGCACCAGTGTTGTATAGTAGTTCTGGGGCACCAGTGTTGTATAGTAGTTCTGGTGCACCAGTGTTGTATAGTAGTTCTGGGGCACCAGTGTTGTATAGTAGTTCTGGTGATAAATTAGACACACGTGCAACTCTTGGGTATCTTTATTGGGGAAACGTTTCGCCACGCAGTGGCTTCATCAGTCCATACGTAGGAGAAACTTGAACAGGAGGAGAATGAGGTAATCAGTCCCTCAACCTTGAGTCGATGTGTTCAGTCCATCAATCTTGAATAGAATACGGCATATCAGCGGAGAAGCTGTTGAAGATATTGGCCTTACCAGCTATGTGTAATTTATATATATAAATATAGGAAACACTTAGCTGATAAATGACAGCAAATCGTCTACACAGCCGCCCCTGCAGACGAGGTCTAGAAGCTGTCGAAACCATCTCAACATGGGCTGTCAAAAAAATATAATTCGTAAGTTATAAATTACCCCTAGGGGGTGTTATGTCAGCATATTTCATACACTGGTGGCTGACGATGTACGTACTTGTTTGGACTCAAAAGTCCACACCTTACTGCCGACTATAGGTTGATTACAAACTCCTTGCGACTCAAGAACTGCGCAGTCCCCCGATCTACAAGAAATTCGTAACATACCTTGCTCTTGTAGCGTGAGCTATGGTGTTCTCAACACCTTCGACAGGTATCGGTGACTTCATAGAAGCTGAAGTGTCCTTGGATGTCCACGTCTTCCATTGTCTAGGAAACGCACACTGGTACACTATGTTCCACAAGATTTGTCTTTATTGTTCACAATGTATCACAAGAGAAGCTGATCACACTTCTCTTATGTTTATTGTGTTTGAGACACTTTGTTCACACTAACGCACAGATCAGTGTTCTTTGCTAGTTATCCTGGCGTCAGTGTCACTCTCCCTAGAGTCAAAGATAGTCTGGCGTCGCCACACCGCCCCAAGCCGTCACTGCCCTAGCACAAAAAAAAAAATGCTGACCTAGTACCTTGCATCCTTGTCACCTCCTCGATGAAGCAAAGCAGAATGTTTGTTTCTTGCTGTCTTAAGCGTAGACAACAATGTACACTATCTTTACTATGGTAATAAAGTGGGAGCAGGATTTTCCTTAATTGTCCTGCTAAAGTAAGAATGTACTGTCTCTTATAAAAATACACTTTGCAACACCGCTGCAAGGAGCAGAGGTCACTTGACTACGTGGCATAGCATCTGTGATCAATTACTCACTCTAGCAGTAAACAAGACGCTCGCCCCTTCTGAGAGGGCTTGGCCCCTCAGGGCTGAAAGGGGCTGAGGGGGCTGAAAGGGCTGAAGGGGGCTGATACCCCCCTCCTGGAGAAAATTTCTCCACAGAAGCAGCTTATAAACCGTATGGCAGGAGAGGTGCAGCAGTCATAGGTCGTGTCACATTTGTTCAGTGTGGAAGTAGGTCGTGCCCAAGAATTAGGCAAGCGAAGAATTCCTAAGTATTAAGATCCCAAGAAGTTGCAGTGTCTGACAGATTTGTACATGAATGGTTCAGAGAACCGACATGTTGATAAATTAGACACACGTGCAACTCTTGGGTATCTTTATTGAGGAAACGTTTCGCCACGCAGTGGCTTCATCAGTCCATACGTAGGAGAAACTTGAAGAACAGGAGGAGAATGAGGTAATCAGTCCCTCAACATTGAGTCGATGTGTTCAGTCCATCAATCTTGAATAGAATACGGCATATCAGCGGAGAAGCAGCTTATAAACCGTATGGCAGGAGAGGTGCAACAGTCATAGGTCGTGTCGCATTTGTTCAATGTGGAAGTAGGTCGTGCCCAAGAATTAGGCAAGCGAAGAATTCCTAAGTATTAAGATCCCACGAAGTTGCAGTGTCTGGTGCACCAGTATTGTATAGTAGTTCTGGGGCACCAGTGTTGTATAGTAGTTCTGGTGCACCAGTGTTGTATAGTAGTTCTGGTGCACCAATGTTGTATAGTAGTTCTGGGGCACCAGTGTTGTATAGTAGTTCTGGTGCACCAGTGTTGTATAGTAGTTCTCGTGCGCCACTATTGTATAGTTCTGGTGCACCAATGTTGTATAGTAGTTCTGGGGCACCAGTGTTGTATAGTAGTTCTGGTGCACCAGTGTTGTATAGTAGTTCTGGTGCAGCAATGTTGTATAGTAGTTCTGGGGCACCAGTGTTGTATAGTAGTTCTGGTGCACCAGTGTTGTATAGTAGTTCTGGTGCACCAGTATTGTATAGTAGTTCTGGTGCACCAGTGTTGTATAGTAGTTCTGGGGCACCAGTGTTGTATAGTAGTTCTGGTGCACCAGTGTTGTATAGTAGTTCTGGTGCACCAGTGTTGTATAGTAGCTCTGGGGCACTAGTGTTGTATAGTAGTTCTGGGGCACCAGTGTTGTATAGTACCGGTGCACCAATGTTGTATAGTAGTTCTGGGGCACCAATGTTGTATAGTAGTTCTGGTGCACCAGTGTTGTATAGTAGTTCTGGTGCACCAATGTTGTATAGTAGTTCTGGTGCACCAATGTTGTATAGTAGTTCTGGGGCACCAGTGTTGTATAGTAGTTCTGGTACACTACTGTTGTATAGTAGTTCTGGGGCACCAGTGTTGTATAGTAGTTCTGGTACACTACTGTTGTATAGTAGTTCTGGTGCACCAGTATTGTATAGTAGTTCTGGTGCACCAATGTTGTATAGTAGTTCTGGTGCACCAGTGTTGCACAGTAGTTCTGGTGCACCAGTGTTGTATAGTAGTTCTGGGGCACCAGTATTATATAGTAGTCCTGGGGCACCAGTGTTGTATAGTAGTTCTGGTGCACCAGTGTTGTATAGTAGTTCTGATGCACCACTGTTGTATAGTAGTTCTGGTGCACCAGTGTTGTATAGTAGTTCTGGTGCACCAGTGTTGCATAGTAGTTGTGGTGCACCAGTGTTGCATAGTAGTTGTGGTGCACCAGTGTTGTATAGTATTTGTTGTGCACCAGTGTTGTATAGTAGTTCTGGTGCACCAGTGTTGTATAGTAGTTCTGGGGCACCAGTGTTGTATAGTAGTTCTGGTGCACCAGTATTGTATAGTAGATCTGGGGCACCAGTGTTGTATAGTAGTTCTGGTGCACCAGTGTTGTATAGTAGTTCTGGGGCACCAGTGTTGTACAGTAGATCTGGTGCACCAGTATTGTATAGTAGTTCTGGGGCACCAGTGTTGTATAGTAGTTCTGGGGCATCAGTGTTATATAGTAGTTCTGGTGCACCAGTGTTGTATAGTAGATCTGGTGCACCAGTATTGTATAGTAGATATGGGGCACCAGTGTTGTATAGTAGTTCTGGGGCACCAGTGTTGTATAGTAGTTCTGGGGCACCAGTGTTGTATAGTAGTTCTGGGGCACCAGTGTTGTATAGTAGTTCTGGGGCACCAGTGTTGTATAGTAGTTCTGGTGCACCACTGTTGTATAGTAGTTCTGGTGCACCAGTGTTGTATAGTAGTTCTGGTGCACCAGTGTTGCATAGTAGTTGTGGTGCACCAGTGTTGCATAGTAGTTGTGGTGCACCAGTGTTGTATAGTATTTGTTGTGCACCAGTGTTGTATAGTAGTTCTGGTGCACCAGTGTTGTATAGTAGTTCTGGGGCACCAGTGTTGTATATTAGTTCTGGTGCACCAGTATTGTATAGTAGATCTGGGGCACCAGTGTTGTATAGTAGTTCTGGGGCACCAGTGTTGTATAGTAGTTCTGGTGCACCAGTATTGTATAGTAGATCTGGGGCACCAGTGTTGTATAGTAGTTCTGGGGCACCAGTGTTGTATAGTAGTTCTGGGGCACCAGTGTTGTATAGTAGTTCTGGGGCACCAGTGTTGTATAGTAGTTCTGGTGCACCACTGTTGTATAGTAGTTGTGGTGCACCAGTGTTGTATAGTAGTTCTGGTGCACCAGTGTTGCATAGTTGTGGTGCACCAGTGTTGCATAGTAGTTGTGGTGCACCAGTGTTGTATAGTAGTTGTGGTGCACCAGTGTTGTATAGTAGTTCTGGGGCACCAGTGATGTATAGTAGTTCTGGTGCACCAGTGTTGTATAGTAGTTCTGGTGCACCAGTGTTGTATAGTAGTTCTGGGGCACCAGTGTTGTACAGTAGATCTGGTGCTCCAGTATTGTATAGTAGTTCTGGGGCACCAGTGTTGTATAGTAGTTCTGGGGCATCAGTGTTATATAGTAGTTCTGGTGCACCAGTGTTGTATAGTAGTTCTGGTGCACCAGTGTTGTATAGTAGTTCTGGTGCACCAGTATTGTATAGTAGATATGGGGCACCAGTGTTGTATAGTAGTTCTGGGGCACCAGTGTTGTATAGTAGTTCTGGTTCACCAGTATTGTATAGTAGATCTGGGGCACCAGTGTTGTATAGTAGTTCTGGGGCACCAGTGTTGTATAGTAGTTTTGGGGCACCAGTGTTGTATAGTAGTTCTGGGGCACCAGTGTTGTATAGTAGTTCTGGGGCACCAGTGTTGTATAGTAGTTCTGGTGCACCACTGTTGTATAGTAGTTCTGGTGCACCAGTGTTGTATAGTAGTTCTGGTGCACCAGTGTTGCATAGTAGTTGTGGTGCACCAGTGTTGCATAGTAGTTGTGGTGCACCAGTGTTGTATAGTATTTGTTGTGCACCAGTGTTGTATAGTAGTTCTGGTGCACCAGTGTTGTATAGTAGTTCTGGGGCACCAGTGTTGTATAGTAGTTCTGGTGCACCAGTATTGTATAGTAGATCTGGGGCACCAGTGTTGTATAGTAGTTCTGGGGCACCAGTGTTGTATAGTAGTTCTGGTGCACCAGTATTGTATAGTAGATCTGGGGCACCAGTGTTGTATAGTAGTTCTGGGGCACCAGTGTTGTATAGTAGTTCTGGGGCACCAGTGTTGTATAGTAGTTCTGGGGCTCCAGTGTTGTATAGTAGTTCTGGTGCACCACTGTTGTATAGTAGTTGTGGTGCACCAGTGTTGTATAGTAGTTCTGGTGCACCAGTGTTGCATAGTTGTGGTGCACCAGTGTTGCATAGTAGTTGTGGTGCACCAGTGTTATATAGTAGTTGTGGTGCACCAGTGTTGTATAGTAGTTCTGGTGCACCACTGTTGTATAGTAGTTCTGGTACACCAGTGTTGTATAATAGTTCTGGTGCACCACTGTCGTATAGTAGTTGTGGTGCACCAGTGTTGTATAGTAGTTGTGGTGCACCACTGTTGTATAGTAGTTGTGGTGCACCAGTGTTGTATAGTAGTTGTGGTGCACCAGTGTTGTATAGTAGTTGTGGTGCACCAGTGTTGTATAGTAGTTCTGGTGCACCACTGTTGTATGGTAGTTCTGGTACACCAGTGTTGTATAGTAGTTGTGGTGCACCACTGTCGTATAGTAGTTGTGGTGCATCAGTGTTGCATAGTAGTTTTGGTGCACCAGTGTTGTATAGTAGTTGTGGTGCACCAGTGTTGTATAGTAGTTCTTGTGCACCAATGTTGTAGTTCTGGTGCACCAGTGTTGTATAGTGGTTCTGGGGCCCCAGTGTTGTATAGTAGATCTGGTGCACCACTGTTGTATAGTAGTTCTGGTACACCAGTGTTGTATAATAGTTCTGGTGTACCACTGTCGTATAGTAGTTCTGGGGTACCACAGTTGTTCAGTAGTTCTGGGGCAGCACTGTTGTATACTAGTTCTGGGGCACCACAGTTGTATAGTAGTTTTAGGGCAGCACTGTTGTATAGTAGTTCTAGGGCAGCACTGTTGTATAGTAGTTCTGGGGCAGCACTGTTGTATAGTAGTTCTGGGGCAGCACTGTTGTATAGTAGTTCTGGGGCAGCACTGTTGTATAGTAGTTCTGGGGAGGCACTGTTGTATTGTAGTTCTGGGGCAGCACTGTTGTATAGTAGTTCTGGGGCAGCAGTGTTGTATAGTAGTTCTGGGGCAGCAATGTTGTTTAGTAGTTCTAGGGCAGCACTGTTGTGTAGTAGTTCTGAGGCAGCACTGTTGTGTAGTAGTTCTAGGGCAGCACTGTTGTGTAGTAGTTCTAGGGCAGCACTGTTGTATAGTAGTTCTGGGGCAGCACTGTTGTGTAATAGTTCTTTGGCAGCACTGTTGTGTAGTAGTTCTAGGGCAGCACTGTTGTGTAATAGTTCTAGGGCAGCACTGTTGTGTAGCAGTTCTAGGGCAGCACTGTTGTATAGTAGTTCTGGGGCAGCACTGTTGTATAGTAGTTCAAGGGCAGCACTGTTGTGTAGTAGTTCTCGGGCAGCACTGTTGTATATTAGTTCTGGGGCAGCACTGTTGTATAGTAGTTCTAGGGCAGCAGTGTTGTATAGTAGTTCTAGGGCAGCACTGTTGTATAGTAGTTCTGGGGCAGCACTGTTGTATAGTAGTTCTAGGGCAGCACTGTTGTATAGTAGTTCTGAGGCAGCACTGTTGTATAGTAGTTCTAGGGCAGCACTGTTGTATAGTAGTTCTGGGGCACCACAGTTGTATAGTAGTTCTGGTGCAGCACTGTTGTATAGTAGTTCTGTGGAACCACAGTTGTATAGTAGTTCTGGGACACCACAGTTGTATAGTAGGTCTGGGGAACCACAGTTGTATAGTAGTTCTGGGGCACCACAGTTGTATAGTAGTTCTGGGGCAGCACTGTTGTATAGTAGTTCTGTGGAACCACAGTTGTATAGTAGTTCTGGGGCACCACAGTTGTATAGTAGTTATGGGGAACCACAGTTGTATAGCAGTTCTGGGGCACCACTGTTGTATAGTAGTTCTGGGGCACCACAGTTGTTTAGTAGTTCTGGGGCACCACAGTTGTATACTAGTTCTTGGGCATCACAGTTGTATAGTAGTTCTAGGGCAGCACTGTTGTATAGTAGTTCTGGGGCACCACAGTTGTATAGTAGTTCTGGGGCACCACAGTTGTATAGTAGTTCTGGGGCACCACAGTTGTATAGTAGTTCTGGGGCACCGCAGTTGTATAGTAGTTCTGGGGCACCACAGTTGTATAGTAGTTCTGGGGCAGCACTGTTGTATAGTAGTTCTAGGGCAGCACTGTTGTATAGTAGTTCTGGGGCACAACAGTTGTATAGTAGTTCTGGGGCAGCACTGTTGTATAGTAGTTCTAGGGCAGCACTGTTGTATAGTAGTTTTGGGGCACCACAGTAGTTTAAGGGCAGCACTGTTGTATAGTAGTTCTGGGGCAACACTGTTGTATAGTAGTTCTGGGGCAGCACTCTTGTATAGTAGTTCTGGGGCAGCACTGTCGTATAGTAGTTCTAGGGCAGCACTGTTGTATAGTAGTTCTGGGGCACCACATTTGTACAGTAGTTCTGGGGCAGCACTGTTGTATTGTAGTTCTGGGGCACCACAGTTGTATAGTAGTTCTGGGGCAACACTGTTGTATAGTAGTTCTGTGGCACTACAGTTGTATAGTAGTTCTGGGGCACCACAGTTGTATAGTAGTTCTGGGGAACCACAGTTGTATAGTAGTTCTGGGGCACCACAGTTGTATAGTTCTGGGGCACTACCGTTGTATAGTAGTTCTAGGGCAGCACTGTTGTATAGTTCTAGGGCAGCACTGTTGTATAGTAGTTCTAGGGCAGCACTGTTGTATAGTAGTTCTGGGGCAGCACTGTTGTACAGTAGTTCTAGGGCAGCACTGTTGTATAGCAGTTCTAGGGCACCATAGTTGTGTAGTTGTTCTGGGGCACCACAGTTGAATAGTAGTTCTGGGGCAGCACTGTTGTATAGTAGTTCTAGGGCACCACAATTGTATAGTAGTTCTGGGGCACCACAGTTGTATAGTAGTTCTGGGGCAGCACTGTTGTATAGTAGTTCTAGGGCACCACAGTTGTATCGTAGTTCTGGGGCACCACAGTTGTATAGTAGTTCTGAGGCAGCACTGTTGTATAGTAGTTCTACGGCACCACAGTTGTATAGTAGTTCTGGGGCACCACAGTTGTATAGTAGTTCTAGGGCAGCACAGTTGTATAGTAGTTCTGGGGCACCACAGTTGTATAGTAGTTCTGGGGCACCACAGTTGTTTTGTAGTTCTGGAGCACCACAGTTGTATAGTAGTTCTGGGGCATCACAGTTGTATAGTAGTTCTAGGGCAGCACTGTTGTATAGTAGTTCTAGGGCAGCACTGTTGTATAGTAGTTCTAGGGCAGCATTGTTGTATAGTAGTTCTGGGGCACCACAGTTGTATAGTAGTTCTGGGGCACCACAGTTGTATAGTAGTTCTGGGGCACCACAGTTGTATAGTAGTTCTGGGGTACCACAGTTGTATAGTAGTTCTGGGGCACCACAGTTGTATAGTAGTTCTGGGGCAGCACTGTTGTATAGTAGATCTAGGGCAGCACTGTTGTATAGTAGTTCTGGGGCACAACAGTTGTATAGTAGTTCTGGGGCAGCACTGTTGTATAGTAGTTCTAGGGCAGCACTGTTGTATAGTAGTTCTGGGGCACCACAGTAGTTTAAGGGCAGCACTGTTGTATAGTAGTTCTGGGGCAGCACTGTTGTATAGTAGTTCTGGGGCAGCACTCTTGTATAGTAGTTCTGGGGCAGCAATGTCGTATAGTAGTTCTAGGGCAGCACTGTTGTATAGTAGTTCTGGGGCACCACATTTGTACAGTAGTTCTGGGGCAGCACTGTTGTATTGTAGTTCTGGGGCACCACAGTTGTATAGTAGTTCTGGGGCAACACTGTTGTATAGTAGTTCTGTGGCACTACAGTTGTATAGTAGTTCTGGGGCACCACAGTTGTATAGTAGGTCTGGGGAACCACAGTTGTATAGTAGTTCTGGGGCACCACAGTTGTATAGTTCTGGGGCACCACAGTTGTATAGTAGTTCTAGGGCAGCACTGTTGTATAGTTCTAGGGCAGCACTGTTGTATAGTAGTTCTTGGGCAGCACTGTTGTATAGTAGTTCTGGGGCAGCACTGTTGTACAGTAGTTCTAGGGCAGCACTGTTGTATAGTAGTTCTGGGGCAGCACTGTTGTATAGTAGTTCTACGGCACCACAGTTGTATAGTAGTTCTGGGGCACCACAGTTGTATAGTAGTTCTAGGGCAGCACAGTTGTATAGTAGTTCTGAGGCAGCACTGTTGTATAGTAGTTCTACGGCACCACAGTTGTATAGTAGTTCTGGGGCACCACAGTTGTATAGTAGTTCTAGGGCAGCACAGTTGTATAGTAGTTCTGGGGCACCTCAGTTGTATAGTAGTTCTAGGGCACCACAGTTGTATAGTAGTTCTGGGGCAGCACTGTTGTATAGTAGTTCTGGGGCACCACAGTTGTATAGTAGTTCTAGGGCACCACAGTTGTATAGTAGTTCTAGGGCAGCACTGTTGTATAGTAGTTCTGGGGCACCACAGTTGTATAGTAGTTCTTGGGCAGCACTGTTGTATAGTAGTTCTGGGGCACCACAGTTGTATAGTAGTTCTGGGGCAGCACAGTTGTATAGTAGTTCTGGGGCACCACAGTTGTATAGTAGTTCTGGGGCACCACAGTTGTATAGTAGTTCTGGGGCAGCACTGTTGTATAGTAGTTCTGGGGCACCACAGTTTTATAGTAGTTCTAGGGCAGCACAGTTGTATAGTAGTTCTGGGGCACCACAGTTGTATAGTAGTTCTAGGGCAGCACAGTTGTTTAGTAGTTCTGGGGCAGCACTGTTGTATAGTAGTTCCGGGGCACCCCAGTTGTATAGTAGTTCTGGGGCAGCACTGTTATTGCTCAATTCAAGCCGTCAAAGGGTTGAATACAGGCTTCCCCAGACGTCTGTCTTGCTGCGAGGCAGACACTGTCTTGCAGCGAGGCAGACACTGTCTTGCAGCGAGGCAGACACTGTCTTGCAGCGAGGCAGACACTGTCTTGCTGCGAGGCAGACACTGTCTTGCAGCGAGGCAGACACTGTCTTGCTGCGAGGCAGACACTGTCTTGCTTCGAGGCAGACACTGTCTTGCTGCGAGGCAGACACTGTCTTGCTGCGAGGCAGACACTGTCTTGCTGCGAGGCAGACACTGTGTTGCTGCGAGGCAGACACTGTCTTGCTGCGAGGCAGACACTGTCTTGCTGCGAGGCAGACACTGTCTTGCTGCAAGGCAGACACTGTCTTGCTGCGAGGCAGACACTGGCTGTGAGGCAGACACTGTCTTGCTGCGAGGCAGACACTGGCTGTGAGGTAGACACCGTCTTGCTGCGAGGCAGACACTGTCTTGCTGCGAGGCGGACACTATCTGTGAGGCAGACACTGTCTTGCTGCGAGGCAGACACTGGCTGTGAAGCAGACACTGTCTTGCTGCGAGGCAGACACTTACTATGAGTCAGACACTGGCTGTGAGATAGACACTGGCTGTGAGGCAGACACTGGCTGGGAGGCAGACACTGTCTTGCTGGGAGGCAGACACTGGCTGGGAGGCAGACACTGGCTGTGAGGCAGACACTGGCTGTGAGGCAGACACTGGCTGGGAGACAGACACTGGCTGGGAGGCAGACACTGTCTGGCTTGGAGGCAGACACTGGCTGGGAGGCAGACACTGGCTGTGAGGCAGACACTGGCTGTGAGGCAGACACTGGCTCTGAGGCAGACACTGGCTGTGAGGCAGACACTGGCTGTGAGGCAGACACTGGCTGGGAGGCAGACACTGTCTGGCTGGGAGGCAGACACTGGCTTGGAGTCAGACACTGGCTGGGAGGCAGACACTGTCTGGCTGGGAGGCAGACACTGTCTGGCTGGGAGGCAGACACTGGCTGGGAGGCAGACACTGTCTGGCTGGGAGGCAGACACTGGCTGGGAGGCAGACACTGGCTGTGAGGCAGACACTGGCTGTGAGGCAGACACTGGCTCTGAGGCAGACACTGGCTGTGAGGCAGACACTGGCTGTGAGGCAGACACTGGCTGGGAGGCAGACACTGTCTGGCTGGGAGGCAGACACTGGCTTGGAGGCAGACACTGTCTGGCTGGGAGGCAGACACTGTCTGGCTGGGAGGCAGACACTGTCTGGCTGGGAGGCAGACATTGGCTGGGAGGCAGACACTGTCTGGCTGGGAGGCAGACACTGGCTGGGAGGCAGACACTGGCTGGGAGGCAGACACTGTCTGGCTGGGAGGCAGACACTGGCTGGGAGGCAGACACTGTCTGGCTGGGAGGCAGACACTGGCTGGGAGGCAGACACTGTCTGGCTGGGAGGCAGACACTGGCTGGGAGGCAGACACTGGCTGGGAGGCAGACACTGTCTGGCTGGGAGGCAGACACTGTCTGCTCACTACATAACGCCTGTGTCCACTACATAAAACCTTTGTCATGTACATAACACCTGTGTCACTACATGCCACCTTTGTCCACTACACAACACCTGTGTCCACTACACAACACCTGTGTCCACTACACAACACCTGTGTCCACTACACAACACCTGTGTCCACTACACAACAGTTACTTCCTCTACATAACACCTCTTGCTCTGCATAACACCTGTTTCACTATATAGCACCCGTGTCCACTACATAACACCTGTGTCCTCTACAGAACGCGTGTGTACCCTATATAACAACAGCGTTCTCTACATAATACCTGTGTCCACTATAAAATAACTGTGTTCTCTATATAATACCTGTGTCCATTATGTAAGAACTGTGTTCTCTACATAACACCTGTGTCCACTATGTAACAACTGTGTCCTCTAGATAACACCTGTGTCCACTATATAACAACTGTATTCTCTACATAACACCTGCATCCACTATATAACAACTGTGTTCTCTACGTAACACCGGTGTCCACCATGTAACAACTATGTTCCCTGCATAACACCTGTGTCCACTGTATAACAACTGTGTTCTCTACATAATACCTGTGTCCACCATATAACAACTGTTCTCTATACATAACACATGACTACACTATATAACAACTGTGTCCTCTACATAACACCTGTGTCCACCATATAACAACTGTTCTCTATACATAACACATGACTACACTATATAACAACTGTGTCCTCTACATAACACCTGTGTCCACTATATAACAACTGTGTTCTCTACATAACACCTGTGTCCACTGTATAACAGCTGTGTTCTCTACATAACATCTGTGTCCACTACATATCAACTGTGTTCTCTACATAGCACCTGTGTCTACTATATAACAACTGTGTTCTCTACATAACACCTGCGTCCACTATATAACACATATGTTTTCTACTAAACACCTGTGTCCTCTAAATAACACCTGTGTTCTCTACATAACACATGTGTCCACTATATAACACATGCGTTTTCTACTAAACACCTGTGTCCTCTATATAACACCTGTGTTCTCTACATAACACCTGCGTCCACTATATAACACATATGTTTTCTACTAAACACCTGTGTCCTCTAAATAACACCTGTGTTCTCTACATAACACATGTGTCCACTATATAACACATGCGTTTTCTACTAAACACCTGTGTCCTCTATATAACACCTCTGTTCTCTACATAACACCTGTGTCCACTATATAACAACTGTGTTCTCTACATAACACCTGTGTCCACTATATAACACATGTGTTTTCTACTAAACACCTGTGTCCTCTATATAGCACCTGTGTTCTCTACATAACACCTGTGTCCTCTGTATAACACCTGTGTTCTCTACATAACACCTGTGTCCACTATATCACAACTGTTCTCTACGTAACACCTGTGTCCACTATATAACAACTGTGTTCCTACATAACACCTGTGTTCACTGTATAATAACTGTGCTCTCTACATAACATATGTGTCCACTACATAACAATTGTGTTCTCTACATTGCACCTGTGTCCACTATATAACAACTGTGTCCACTATATAACAAATATGTTCTCTACATAACACATGTGTCCACCATATAACAACTGTGTTCTCTACATAACACCCGTTTCCACTATATAACACCTGTGTTCTCTACATAACACCCGTTTCCACTATGTAACACCTGTGTTCTCTACATAACACCTGTGTCCACTATATAACAACTGTGTTCTCTACATAACACCTGTTTCCACTATATAACACTTGTGTTCTCTACATAACACCTGTGTCCACTATATAATAACTGTGTTCTCTACATAACTGTGTCCACTATATAACAACTGTGTTCTCTACATAACAACTGTGTCCACTATATAACAAATATGTTCTCTACTTAACACCTGTGTCCACTATATAACAACTGTGTTCTCTACATAACACCTGTGTCCACTATATAACACATGTGTTTTCTACATAACACCTGTGTCCACTGTATAACTGTGTTCTATACATAACACCTGTGTCCACTATATAACACATGTGTTGTTCACACTTAAACTGCAGCTGCTGATAAGCAGTTTAAGACATTTATTAGAGGTAACTTTCCGTCACGAGTGTCTTCTGTGCTGAGTCCAGTCTGACCGACGCTAATACATTAGTACTGCTGAGTCCAGTCTGACCGACGCTAATACATTAGTACTGCTGAGTCCAGTCTGACCGACGCTAATACATTAGTACTGCTGAGTCCAGTCTGACCGACGCTAATACATTAGTACTGCTGAGTCTATTCTGACCGAAGCTAATATATTCGTACTGCTGAGGCCAGTCTGACCGAAGTTAACATATTAGTTCTTCTGAGTCCAATCTGACCATAAGGTTCCCTTTAATAAATATCTTGAAATGATTCACTTCTCCATATTGTCAATATTTCTTTATATTTAAAGTTCACATTTGCTAATATACTTGTATTTTGACATCTGCCAGATGGCTAATAATTAGTTAAGAAAAGATAACCGTAACAGATGTTTTTTTTTTTATATTGAGAGCATATCTTGTAAAGACAGACATAATACACACACGTTGTTGGACACAGGAAAAGAAACCCGTCACAGACAAAACGAGAAAGAAAGACCATCAAGCACACTATACGTCACTCAAGCCACCTATCAGTATATATAAGAGAAACACTTAAAATTATCACGTCTCACGTCTACATAGGTGTGACGTACAGTCGACAAAAAAAAAAACATACTCATGTAGGTGTAAGTACAGAAAACATCACACATATATATTTTTGTTAAAAAGAAAAACACATTCCTAATAAATACCCCTTTCTGGAAGTCATAGGAGATTAAAACAAAGTGGTAGCTGTCTAGAAGCAAGAGTCACATTAATATAATAAATATGGCTGTTAATGTGAAAACACAAGTGGCACAAAGTGCAGGAGTTGTGAACCAAGGGTTCGTTGATACTGAAAGTCTCGAGAATATTTGTGTAGAACTAACAGTGTACAAGCTGCCAGAACGTGTGGAAGCTAAACCAGAGCATCATCCAGAAACAAGAGAACATCAGGTGAAAGTAAGTAAGAGAAGCACTGGAAGATCTCACACTGTGTCCATGAACCAGCAAGAAGGAGAAGAATCAGCTCATGTTGGTGAAGATGAACTACCAGGCTGTGGCTGGGTCTGGATGGTCGCACTGGGAACTTTTCTTTGTATGGTAAGTACAAGGAGGATGGATGTTCCCTATATTGAGTACAGGAAGGCTGGTGGTCTGGGAGATGAGAACATGAAGGCTGGTGGTCTGGTTAATGAGTACAGGAAGGCTGGTGGTCTGGTTAATGAGTACAGGAAGGCTGGTGGTCTGGTTAATGAGTACAGAAAGGCTGGTGGTGTGGTTAATGAGTACAGAAAGGCTGGTGGTCTGGTTAATCAGTACATGAAAACTGGTGGTCTGGTTAATGAATATAGGAAAGCTGGTTGCTTGGTTAATGAGTACAGAAAGGCTGTGATCTGGTTAATGAGTATAGGAAGGATCGTGGTCTGGTTTATGAGTACAGAGGCGCTGTATAATCCTCCGGGTTTAGCGCTTCCCCTTGATTATAATAACAATAATCATGAGTACAGGGAGGCTGGATAGTCTTGTTAATGAGCACAGGAAGGCTAATGGCCTGGTTAATGAGTACAAGAAGGCTGGTGGTCTCGTTGATGAGCACAAAAAGGCTGGTGGTATGGTTAATGAGTACAGGAAGGATGTGGTCTGGTTAATGTGTACAGGAAGGCTGGTGGTCTGGTTCATGAGTACAGGGAGGCTGGATGGTCTGGTTTATGAGTACAGAAAGGCTGTGATCTGATTAATGAGGACAGGAAGGCTGGTGGTTTGTTTGATGAGTACAGGAAGGTTGGTGGTCAGTTTGGTGAGTACAGGAAGGCTGGTGGTCTGGTTAATGAGCATAGGAAGGCTGGTCTGGTCAATGAGTACAGGAAGGCTGATGGTCTGATTAAAGAGTGCAGGAAGGCTGGTGGTCTGGTTGATGAGTACAAGAAGGCTGGTGGTCTGGTTAATGAGTACAGGAAGGATATGGTCTGGTTAATGAGTACAGGAAGGCTGGTGGGCTGGTTAATGAATACAAGAAGGCTTGTGGTCTGGTTGATGAGTACAGGAAGGATGGTGGTCTGTTTAATGAGTACAGGAAGGCTGGTGGTCTGTTTGAGGAGTACAGGAAGGCTGGTGTCTGGTTAATGAGCACAGGAAGGCTGGTGGTCTGATTAAAGCAAAGGAAGGCTGGTGGTCTGTTTAATGATTACAGGAAGGCTGATGGTCTGTTTAATGAGTACAGGAAGGCTGGTGGTCTGTTTGAGGAGTACAGGATGGCTGGTGGTCTGGTTAATGAGTGCAGGAAGGCTGGTGGTCTTGTTAATGAGTACAGAAAGGCAGGTGGTGTGGTTAGTGAGTGCAGAAAAACTGGTGGTCTGGTTAATGAGTATAGGAAAGCTGGTTGTTTGGTTAATGAGTACAGGAAGGCTTGTGATCTGGTTCATGAGTACAGGGAGGCTGGTTGGTCTTGTTAATCAGTACAGGAAGGCTAATGGCCTGGTTAATGAGTTCAGGAAGGCTGGTGGTCTGGTTAATGAGTACAGGAAGGATGTGGTTTGGTTAATGTGTACAGGAAGGCTAGTGGTCTGGTTAATGAGTACATGAAAGCTGGAGGTCTGGTTAATGAGTAAAGGAAAGCTGGCTGTTTGGTTAATGAGTACAGAAAGGCTGTGATCTGGTTAATGAGTACAGGAAGGCTTGTGGTCTGGTTCATGAGTACAGGAAGGCTGGATGGTCTTGTTAATGAGTACAGGAAAGCTGGTGGTCTGATTAATGAGTACAGAAAGGTTGTGATCTGATTAATGAGTACAGGAAGGCTGGTGGTCTGTTTGGTGAGTACAGGACGGCTGGTGGTCTGGTTAATGAGTACAGGAAGGATGGTCTGGTCAATGAGTACAGGAAGCCTGATGGTCTGGTTGAAGAGTACAGGAAGGCTGGTGGTCTGGTTGATGAGTAGAAGAAGGCTGGTGGTCTGGTTAATGAGTACAGGAAGGCTGATGGTCTGCTTAATGAGTACAGGAAGGCTGGTGGTTTGGTTGATGAGTACTAGAAGGCTGGTGGTCTGGTTAATGAGTACAGGAAGGATATGGTCTGGTTAATGGGTACAAGAAGGCTGGTGGTTTGGTTCATGAGTACAGGAAGGCTGGATGGTCTGGTTAATGAGTACAGGAAAGCTGGTGGTCTGGTTAATGAGTAAAGGAAAGCTGGTTGTTTGGTTAATGAGTACAGAAAGGCAGTGATCTGGTTAATGGGTACAGGAAGGCTGGTGGTCTGGTTCATGAGTACAGGGAGGCTGGATGGTCTGGTTAATGAGAACAGGAAAGATGGTGGTCTGGTTAATGAGTAAAGAAAGGATGTGATCTGGTTAATGAGTACAGGAAGGCTGGTGGTCTGTTTGATGAGTACAGGAAGCTTGGTGGTCTGGTTAAAGAGTACAGGAAGGCAGGTGGTCTGGTTAATGAGAACAGGAAGAATTGTGGCCTGGTTAATGAGTACAAGATGGCTGGTGGTCTGGTTAATGAGTACAGAAAGTCTGGTGGTCTGGTTAATGAGTACAGGATGGCTGGTAGTCTGGTTATTTACTACAGGAAGGCTGGTGGTCTGGTTGATGAGTACAGGAATTTTGATGCTCTGGTTAATGAGTACAGAAAGGCTGATGGTCTGGTTAATGAGTACAGGAAGGCTGGTGGTCTGGTTGATGAGTACAAGAAGGCTGGTGGTCATGTTAATGAATACAGGAGAGATATGGTCTGGTTAATGAATACAGGAAGGCTGGTGGTTTGGTTCATGAGTACAAGAAGGCTGGATGATCTGGTTAATGAGAAAAAAAAAAGCTGGTGGTCTGGTTAATGAGTAAAGGAAAGCTGTTTTTTTGGTCACTGAGTACAGAAAGGCTGTGATCTGGTTAATGGGTAGAGGAAGGCTGGTGGTATGATTCATGAGTACAGGAAGGCTGGTGGTCTGGTTAATGAGTACAGGAGGGCTGGTCTGGTTAATGAGTACAGGAAGGCTGATGATATGACTAATGAGTACAGGAAGGCTGGTGGTCTGGTTAATGAGTACAGGAAGGCTGTGGTTTGGTTAATGAGTACAGGAAGGCTGGTGGTCTGGTTAATGAGAACAGGAAGGCTGATGGTCTGGTTAATGAGTACAGAAAGGCTGGTGGTCTGGTTAATGAGTACAGGTAGGCTGGTTGTCTGGTTAATGAGGACAGTAAGGCTGATGGTCTGTTTAGTGAGTACAAGAAGGCTGGTGGTCTGGTTAATGAGCACAGGAAGGTTGTTCGTCTGGTTGATGAGTACGGGAAGGCTGGTGTTCTGGTTAATGAGTACAGGAAGGGTTTGTGGTCTGGTTCATGACTATATGAAGGCTGGATGGTCTAGTTAATGAGTACAGGAAAGCTGGTGGTCTGGCTAATGAGTACAGGAAGGCTGGAGGTCTGGTTAATGAGTACAGGAAGGCTGGTGGTCTGGTTAGTGAGTACAGGAAGGCTGGTGGTCTGGTTAATGAGTACACTAAGGCTGGTGGTCTGGTTAATGAGTACAGGAAGGCTGTTGGTCTGGTTAATGAGTACAGGAAGGCTGGTGGGCTGGTTAATGAGTACAGGAAGGATTGTAGTCAAGTTAATTAGTACAGAAAGGCTGGTGGTCTGGTTAATGAGTACAAGAAGGCTGGTGGTCTGGTTGATGAGTACAGGAAGGCTGGTTGTCTGGTTGATGAGCACAGGAAGGCTCGTGGTCTGGTTAGTGAGTACAAGAAGGCTGGTGGTCTGGTTAATTAGAACGGGAAGGCTGGTAGTCTGGTTAATGAGTACGGCAAGGCTGGTGTTCTGGTTAATGATTACAGGAAGGCTGGATGGTCTAGTTAATGAGTACAGGAAAGCTTGAGGTCTGGCTAATGAGTACAGGAAGGCTGGTTGTCTGGTTAATGAGTACAGGAAGGCTGGTCTGGTTAATGAGTACAGGAAGGCTGATGATCTGGTTAATGAGTACAGGAATGCTTGTGGTCTGAGTAATGAGTACAGGAAGGCTGGTGGTCTGGTTAATGAGTACAGGAAGGCTGGTGGTCTGGTTAATGAGTATATGAAGGAATGTGGTCTAGTTAATGAGTACAGAAAGGCAGGTGCTCTGGTTAATGGGTACAAGAAGGCTGGTGGTCTGGTTAATGAGTACAGGAAGGCTGGTGGTCTGGTTAATGAGTACAGGTAGGCTGTTGGTCTCGTTAATGAGTACAGGAAGGCTGGTTGTCTGGTTAATGAGTTCCAGAAGGCTGGTTGTCTGGTTAATGAGTACAGGAAGGATTGTGGTCCGGTTAATGAGTACAGGAAGGCTGGTGGTCTGGTTAATGAGTACAGGAAGGATTGTGGTAAGGTTAATGAGTACGGAAAGGCTGGTGGTCTGGTTAATGAGTACAGGAAGGCTGTTGGTCTCGTTAATGAGTGCAGGAAGGATGGTGGTCTGGTTAATGAGTACAGGAAGGATTATGGTCTAGTTAATTAGTACAGGAAGGCTGGTGGTCTGGTTAATGAGTACAAGAAGGCTGGTGGTCTGATTGATGAGTACAGGAAGGCTGGTGGTCTGGTTGATGAGCACTGGAAGGCTGGTGGTCTGGTTAGTGAGTACAAGAAGGCTGGTGGTCTGGTTAATGAGTACAGGAAGGTTGCTCGTCTGGTTGATGAGAACGGGAAGGCTGGTGTTCTGGTTAATGAGTACAGGAAGGCTGGTGGTCTGGTTAATGAGTACAGGAAAGCTGTGGTTTGGTTAATGAGTACAGGAAGGTTGGTGGTCTAGTTAATGAGAACAGGAAGGCTGATGGTCTGGTTAATGAGTACAGAAAGGCTGGTGGTCTGGTTAATGAGTACAGGTAGGCTGGTGGTCTGGTTAATGAGTACATGAAGGATTGTGGTCTAGTTAATGAGTACAGGAAGGCTGTCGCTCTGGTAAGGGGGGATCGGAGCGTCGGCGCGCGGAGCAAAAAAAAAAATCGAAAAAGTCCGAAAATTGAGTTATTGTTACCAAAAAATAGCTGAACTTTCTGGCAACACTCTGGTATAATTATTATCCTTGTACGATGTTCCTAAAAGGAATTACAGCCATTTCTAACAGGCATGGTGACAGCGCCTTGCATCGCATTGCGTAAGAAGCGCTGACGCGGCATTGTTCATGTTTTTCCCGTGTTATTTTTATCGTTTTCTTATATCTTTATGTCTAATATAATACAAATTCACCGTCTGAGATCATGGCAGAGTAGGCGGAGATAATATGGTCAAGTAACAAGTCAGGTACCCTGGGTATAGTACCCAAAATGGCCGACACCTCCAGCCAACAAAATATTCCATACCCACGCTAATACCAATTATAAGGCTTATTTATCTATCACAATTGATCTATTATGACATAGTGCAATATAATAATAGCAAAGAAACATAAAAAGCACACCTTAAAAAATAATATATAGCATAATATGATGCCCGAGAGGAAAAAATTTCTATTGATATATTCCCTGAAGGTGAAGAAAGGGTCCGTTCTCTCATATGTAATGAGAGAAAACGGATTTACAATGGTTAACTGTAATAAACACTCGTAGGTCACGGAAAAAGTGTAAAATAAAGCGAATTTTTCGGGGAAAAAAAATATTTCAAGGTAGAGTGTACCTTTCTGAACTATTCCAAATATTTTTAGATTTATGTGGGCAACATGTCAAAAAAGTTATGAAACTTTATTTTTTTTAGCATGAATATAAGGTTTATTTTAGAATTGGTACACGTACAGTGTTCAGTGGTCAGTCGTCACGTGAGGTCACAGACCCTGAGCTGCTTTGGGGATTAGCGTGGACGGTTACAAAGCATGGCTTGCTTCTGCAGTGTTTTAAAAACTGAGTTTGGAGAGTTGAAGGAGGAGGTCTTGCTTCTCCAGGAGGAGATTAGGAGGCTGAAGGTCCACCTCAATGGGCCTGGGAGAGAGTGTGAGGTGGTTGGAGATGTGGGGAATGAGGCTTCTAGCAGTGAGGTGCAGTCTGTCTCTCACTGTGAGGAGGCTGTAGGTGGGGAGGTAGCAACGGGTACCAGCAGTGAGGTGCAGCCCAGCACCTGCTACAAGTGGCGAGTTGTTCACAGTAATGGGAGGCGCATCAGAGTAAGGAAAGTTAAGAGTGAAGATCTGAAGGTAGGAAATCGCTTCTCTGTTCTCCAGGATGAATGTACTTCAGTGGCCAGTGAAGGTAAGGGTACTACTGCCCCTGCTAATGAAGGTAAGCGCATTCTTGTGGTTGGTGACTCTCAGGTAAGATATGTTGACCGTGCTTTTTGTAATAGGAATAAGAAGATGAGAGATAGAGTGTGCTTCCCTGGAGCTGGTGTTGGGGACATTGTCAACAGACTGGATAATATCATGTCAGGTAATGGGAACAAGCCCATTATCTGTCTCAGTGCTGGTGGAAATGATATTGGGAAGGGTAGGAGAGAAGAGCTGCTAGATAAGTACAGGTCAGCTATAGATTTCATTAAGTCTAAGGGAGGGATCCCAATCATATGTAGCATCTTGCCTAGAAGGGGAGTAGGAAATGAATGGTTGTCTAGGGCAATTGGTGTAAATTGCTGGCTAGACAGATACTGCAAGGAACTTGCAATCCCATTCATTGACAACTGGAACAACTTTTATGGCAAACATGATATGTATGCAAGGGATGGGGTTCATCTCTCTGGGGCAGGGGTGGTAGCACTTGCAGACTCGATTGAGAAGGCCATTGGTGAAATGCCTATGATTTTAAACTGATGGAAGATAGAGGTATGGGTGTGTGTGGGAAACAAGCAGGTTGCAACACTAGGGTTGGAAACAGTAAATGTATAAAAGGCATTCAGCATGAAGTTATAAATAAAGACAATAGAACAGGTCAGAAAACAAAGGGGGACAGCAGAGGGCAGCAAGGGACTAGCTCCCTTAAGGTTTACTATACTAATAGCAGGAGTGTTAGAAATAAGATAGATGAGCTAAGATTAATTGCAAGTGCAGGAAACATAGATATTATTGCTATAACAGAGACCTGGCTCAATCTGAAAGATAGAGAGATGCCATCTGAATGTCACATACAAGGCTATAAATTATTCCACACTGACAGGGTCAACAGGAAAGGTGGTGGAGTAGCGATGTATGTCAGAGACAATTTAAATTGTTGTGTTAGACAAGATATTAAATTAGAAGCGTCAGCCACTGAATCTGTTTGGTTACAGCTTCTCGAGGGCCGAGAAAAACTAATTTTGGGTGTGATTTACAGGGCCCCAAATCTTGATAGGGAGTGCAGTAAACTTCTATGGGACGAAATTCGTAAGGCATCTACATACGAAAATGTTGTGCTAATGGGAGATTTCAACTATAGACAGATTGACTGGAGCAATTTGACAGGAAATTTAGAGTCGGGTGACTTTCTTGATACGATCCAGGATTGTTTTTTAAAACAGTTTGTGACAGAGCCAACTAGGGGAAATAACCTCCTTGACTTGGTTCTTGCCAGTAGGGAAACACTAATTAATAATCTTGAGGTTAATGATGAGCTTGGGGAGAGTGATCACAAATCACTCAGTTTTAACATATCATGGAATTCCCCTAATAATGGCAATCAAGTCTCCGTCCCTGACTTTCGCTTGGCTGATTTCATAGGACTGAAAAATTACTTAGGTGGGCTGAACTGGAATGACCTGACTAGGGGTCAGGTAGGTGGTGATGGTTGCCGATATGATGCTTTCCAGGGCATAGTTCTAGCTGCTCAGTCAAATTATGTTCCAAATAGGGAAATCAGATCAAACAAAAATGATCCTAAATGGATGAACAATAGATTAAAATATCTGATTGGTCAAAAGAGAGGCATATATAGGCAAATCAAAAGAGGAGAGGGGCAATTAAGAAATCGATATATTCAGTTAAAGAGAGAAATAAAAAAGGGAATTAGAAAAGCAAAAAGAGATTATGAGGTTAAAGTTGCAAGAGAATCGAAGACTAACCCAAAAGGATTCTTTCAGGTATACAGAAGTAAGATCAGGGACAAGATAGGCCCACTCAAAAGTTCCTCGGGTCAGCTCACTGACAGTGATAAGGAAATGTGTAGAATTTTTAACACATACTTCCTCTCAGTTTTTACACAGGAGGATACCAGTGATATTCCAGTAATGATAAATTATGTAGAACAGGACGATAATAAACTGTGCACTATTAGGGTCACAAGTGACATGGTCCTTAGGCAAATAGATAAATTAAAACCTAACAAATCCCCAGGCCCTGATGAACTGTATGCAAGGGTTCTAAAGGAATGTAAAGAGGAGCTTAGCACACCTTTGGCTAATCTTTTCAACATATCACTACAAACTGGCATGGTGCCAGATAAGTGGAAAATGGCAAATGTGATACCTATTTTCAAAACAGGTGACAGGTCCTTAGCTTCGAACTATAGACCAATAAGCCTAACCTCCATAGTGGGAAAATTTATGGAATCAATAATTGCCGAGGCAGTTCGTAGCCACCTTGAAAAGCATAAATTAATCAACGAATCTCAGCATGGTTTTACAAAGGGACGTTCCTGCCTTACGAATTTATTAACTTTTTTCACTAAGGTATTTGAGGAGGTAGATCATGGTAACGAATATGATATTGTGTATATGGACTTCAGTAAGGCTTTTGACAGGGTCCCACATCAGAGACTATTGAGGAAAATTAAAGCACATGGAATAGGAGGAGAAATTTTTTCCTGGATAGAGGCATGGTTGACAAATAGGCAGCAGAGAGTTTGCATAAATGGGGAGAAATCAGAGTGGGGAAGCGTCACGAGCGGTGTTCCACAGGGGTCAGTGTTGGGCCCCCTGCTGTTCACAATCTACATAAACGACATAGATGAGGGCATAAAGAGCGACATCGGCAAGTTTGCCGATGACACCAAAATAGGCCGTCGAATTCATTCTGACGAGGACATTCGAGCACTCCAGGAAGATTTGAATAGACTGATGCAGTGGTCGGAGAAGTGGCAGATGCAGTTTAATATAGACAAATGCAAAGTTCTAAATGTTGGACAGGACAATAACCATGCCACATATAAACTAAATAATGTAGATCTTAATATTACGGATTGCGAAAAAGATTTAGGAGTTCTGGTTAGCAGTAATCTGAAACCAAGACAACAGTGCATAAGTGTTCGCAATAAAGCTAATAGAATCCTTGGCTTCATATCAAGAAGCATAAATAATAGGAGTCCTCAGGTTGTTCTTCAACTCTATACATCCTTGGTTAGGCCTCATTTAGATTATGCTGCACAGTTTTGGTCACCGTATTACAGAATGGATATAAATTCTCTGGAAAATGTACAAAGGAGGATGACAAAGATGATCCCATGTATCAGAAACCTTCCCTATGAGGATAGACTAAGGGCCCTGAAACTGCACTCTCTAGAAAGACGTAGAATTAGGGGGGATATGATTGAGGTTTATAAGTGGAAGACAGGAATAAATAAAGGGGATGTAAATAGTGTGCTGAAAATATCTAGCCTAGACAGGACTCGCAGCAATGGTTTTAAGTTGGAAAAATTCAGATTCAGGAGGGATATAGGAAAGTACTGGTTTGGTAATAGAGTTGTGGATGAGTGGAACAAACTCCCAAGTACCGTTATAGAGGCCAGAACGTTGTGTAGCTTTAAAAATAGGTTGGATAAATACATGAGTAGATGTGGGTGGGTGTGAGTTAGACCTGATAGCTTGTGCTAACAGGTCGGTTGCCGTGTTCCTCCCTTAAGTCAATGTGACCTGACCTGACTAGGTTGGGTGCATTGGCTTAAGCCGGTAGGGACTTGGACCTGCCTCGCATGGGCCAGTAGGCCTTCTGCAGTGTTCCTTCGTTCTTATGTTCTTATGTTCTTATGTACGTTGATGGAATTAGAGGTGTTCTATCAGCAGCAAGTGTCAAAACCACTTGTCCAAGTACCACTGAGTACAGCTCCGCTGCCAAAAGCAATTTCTCGTAAATTTTGCATATTTCATTTCCTTTTTGGCCGATATGTTTGAAACTTCAGCACAGGATACTCGATATAAGCTTCTAATAGTACACCAAAAATGAACGTAATCGGTTGAAAATTAAGAAATCGAAATGTTACAACTCACACCTCCCTTCTGGTTAATGGGTACAAGAAGGCTGGTGGTCTGGTTAATGAGTACAGGAAACCTGGTGGTCTGGTTAATGAGTACAGGAAGGCTGTGGTTTGGTTAATGATTAGGGGAAGGTTGGTGGTCTGGTTAATGAGAACAGGAAGGCTGATGCTCTGGTTAATGAGTACAGAAAGGCTGGTGGTCTGGTTAATGAGTACAGGTAGGCTGGTTGTCTGGTTAATGAGTACAGGAAACCTGGTGGTCTGGTTAATGAGTACAGGAAGGCTGTGGTTTGGTTAATGAGTACAGGAAACCTGGTGGTCTGGTTAATGAGTACAGGAAACCTGGTGGTCTGGTTAATGAGTACAGGAAGGCTGGTGGTCTGGTTAATGAGTACAGGAAACCTGGTGGTCTGGTTAATGAGTACAGGAAGGCTGTGGTTTGGTTAATGATTAGGGGAAGGTTGGTGGTCTGGTTAATGAGAACAGGAAGGCTGATGCTCTGGTTAATGAGTACAGAAAGGCTGGTGGTCTGGTTAATGAGTACAGGTAGGCTGGTGGTCTGGTTAATGAGTACATGAAGGATTGTGGTCTAGTTAATGAGTACAGGAAAGCTGGTGCTCTGGTTAATGGGTACAAGAAGGCTGGTGGTCTGGTTAATGAGTACAGGAAGGCTGGTGGTCTGGTTAATGAGTACAAGAAGGCTGGTGGTCTGGTTAATTAGTACAGAAAGGATGTTCGTCTGGTTGATGAGTACGGGAAGGCTGGTGTTCTGGTTAATGAGCACAGGAATGGTTTGTGGTCTGGTTCATGACTACATGAAGGCTGGATGATCTAGTTAATGAGTACAGGAAAGCTGGTGGTCTGGTTAATGAGAACAGGAAGGCTGGTGTTCTGGTTAATGAGCACAGGAATGGTTTGTGGTCTGGTTCATGACTACTTGAAGGCTGGATGATCTAGTTAATGAGTACAGGAAAGCTGGTGGTCTGGTTAATGAGAACAGGAAGGCTGGTGGTCTGGCTAATGAGTACAGAAAGGCTGGTGGTCTGGTTAATGAGTACAGGAAGGCTTCTGGTTAATGAGTACATGAAGGATTGTGGGCTAGTTAATGAGTACAGGAAGGCTGGTGCTCTGGTTAATGGGTACAAGAAGGCTGGTGGTCTGGTTAATGAGTACAGGAAGGCTGCTGGTCTGGTTAATGAGTACAGCAAGGATTGTGGTCCGGTTAATGAGTACAAGAAGGCTGGTGGTCTGGTTAATGAGTACAGAAAGGCTGGTGGTCTGGTTAATGAGTACAGGAAGGTTGGTGGTCTGGTTAATGATTACAGGTAGGCTGTTGGTCTGGTTAATGAGTACAGGAAGGCTGGTGGTCTCGTTAATGAGTACAGGAAGGCTGGTGGTCTGGTTAATGAGTACAAGAAGGCTGGTGGTCTGGTTAATTAGTACAGAAAGGATGTTCGTCTGGTTGATGAGTACGGGAAGGCTGGTGTTCTGGTTAATGAGCACAGGAATGGTTTGTGGTCTGGTTCATGACTACATGAAGGCTGGATGATCTAGTTAATGAGTACAGGAAAGCTGGTGGTCTGGTTAATGAGAACAGGAAGGCTGGTGTTCTGGTTAATGAGCACAGGAATGGTTTGTGGTCTGGTTCATGACTACTTGAAGGCTGGATGATCTAGTTAATGAGTACAGGAAAGCTGGTGGTCTGGTTAATGAGAACAGGAAGGCTGGTGGTCTGGCTAATGAGTACAGAAAGGCTGGAGGTCTGGTTAATGAGTACAGGAAGGCTTCTGGTTAATGAGTACATGAGGGATTGTGGTCTAGTTAATGAGTACAGGAAGGCTGGTGCTCTGGTTAATGGGTACAAGAAGGCTGGTGGTCTGGTTAATGAGTACAGGAAGGCTGCTGGTCTGGTTAATGAGTACAGCAAGGATTGTGGTCCGGTTAATGAGTACAAGAAGGCTGGTGGTCTGGTTAATGAGTACAGAAAGGCTGGTGGTCTGGTTAATGAGTACAGGAAGGCTGGTGGTCTGGTTAATGAGTACAGGTAGGCTGTTGGTCTGGTTAATGAGTACAGGAAGGCTGGTGGTCTGGTTAATGAGTACAGGTAGGCTGTGATCTGGTTAATGAGTACAGGAAGGCTGGTGGTCTGGTTAATGAGTACAGGAAGGCTTCTGGTTAACGAGTACATGAAGGATTGTGGTCTAGTTAATGAGTACAGGAAGGCTGGTGCTCTGGTTAATGGGTACAAGAAGGCTGGTGGTCTGGTTAATGAGTACAGGAAGGCTGCTGGTCTGGTTAATGAGTACAGCAAGGATTGTGGTCCGATTAATGAGTACAAGAAGGCTGGTGGTCTGGTTAATGAGTACAGAAAGGCTGGTGGTCTGGTTAATGAGTACATGAAGGATTGTTGTTTAGTTAACGATTACAGGAATGCTTGTGCTCTGGTTAATGAGTACAAGAAGGCTGGTGGTCTGGTTAATGAGTACAAGAAGGCAGGTGCTCTGGTTAATGAGTACAAGAAGGCTGGTGGTCTGGTTAATGAGTACAGGTAGGCTGTTGGTCTGGTTAATGAGTACAGGAAGGCTGGTGGTCTGGTTAATGAGTACAGGTAGGCTGTGATCTGGTTAATGAGTACAGGAAGGCTGGTGGTCTTGTTAATGAGTGCAGGTAGGCTGGTGGTCTGGTTAATGAGTACATGAAGGATTGTGGTCTAGTTAATGAGTACAGGAAGGCTGATGCTCTGGTTAATGGGTACAAGAAGGCTGGTGGCCTGGTTAATGAGTACAGTAAGGCTGGTGGTGTGGTTAATGAGTACAGGAAGGCTGCTCTTCTGGTTAATGAGTACAGGAAGGCTGGTGGTCTGGTTAATGAGTACAAGAAGGATTATGGTCTAGTAATTAGTACAGAAAGGCTGGTGGTCTGGTTAATGAGTACAAAAAGGCTGGTGGCCTTATTGATGAGAACAGGAAGGCTGGTGGTCTGGTTGATGAGCACAGGAAGGCTCGTGGTCTTATTAGTGAGTACAAAAAGGCTGGTGGTCTCGTTAATGAGTACAGGAAGGTTGTTAGTCTGGTTGATTAGTACGGGAAGGCTGGTGTTCTGGTTAATGAGTACAGGAAGGGTTTGTGATCTGGTTCATGACTACATGAAGGATTTGTGGTCTGGTTGATGACTACATGAAGGCTGGATGGTCTAGTTAATGAGTACAGGAAGGCTGGCGGTCTGGCTAATGAGTACAGGAAGGCTGGTGGTCTGGTTAATGAGTACAAGAAGGCTGGTGGTCTTGTTAATGAGTACATGAAGGATTGTGGTCTAGTTGATGAGTACAGGAAGGCTGGTGGTCTGCTTAATGAGTACAGGTAGGCTGTTGGTCTCGTTAATGAGTACAGGAAGGCTGGTTGTCTGGTTAATGAGTGCAGGAAGGATTGTGTTCCGGTTAATGAGTACAGGAAGGCTGGTGGTTTGGTTAATGAGTACAAGAAGGATTGTGGTCCGGTTAATGAGCACGGAAAGGCTGGTGGTCTGGTTAGTGAGTACAGGAAGGCTGTTGGTCTCGTTAATGAGTACAGGAAGGATGGTGATCTGGTTAATTTGTGTGCAGGAAGGATTATGGTCTAGTTAATTAGTACAGGAAGGCTGGTGGTCTGGTGAATGAGTACAAGAAGGCTGGTGGTCTGGTTGATGAGTACAGGAAGGTTGGTGGTCTGGTTGATGAACACTGGAAGGTTGTGGTCTTGTTAGTGAGTACAAGAAGGCTGGTGGTATGGTTAATGAGTACAGGAAGGTTGCTCGTCTGGTTGATGAGAACGGGAAGGCTGGTGTTCTGGTTAAGGAGTACAGGAAGGGTTTGTGGTCTGGTTCATGATTACATGAAGGCTGGATGATCTAGTTAATGAGTATAGGAAAGCTGTTGGTCTGGCTAATGAGAACAGGAAGGCTGGTGGTCTGGTTAAGGAGTACAGGAAGGCTGGTCTTATTAATGAGTACAGGAAGGCTGATGATCTGGTTAATGAGTACAGGAAGGCTGGTGGTCTGGTTAATGAGTACAGGAAGGCTGTGGTTTGGTTAATGAGTACAGGAAGGTTGTTGGTCTAGTTAATGAGAACAGGAAGGCTGATGGTCTGGTTAATGAGTACAGAAAGGCTGGTGGTCTGGTTAATGAGTACAGGTAGGCTGGTGGTCTGGTTAATGAGTACATGAAGGATTGTGGTCTAGTTAATGAGTACAGGAAGGCTGGTGCTCTGGTTAATGGGCATAAGAAGGCTGGTGGTCTGGTTAATGAACACTGGAAGGCTGGTGGTCTGGTTAATGAGTACAGAAAGGCTGGTGGTCTGGTTAATGAGTACAGGAAGGATTATGGTGTAGTTAATTAGTACGGGAAGGCTGGTAGTCTGGTTAATGAGTACAAGAAGGCTGGTGGTCTGGTTGATGAGTACAGGAAGGCTGGTTTTCTGGTTGATGAGCACAGGAAGGCTGGTTGTCTAGTTAGTGAGTACCAGAATGTTGGTGGTCTGGTTAATGAGTACAGGAAGGTTGTTCGTCTGGTTGATGAGTATGGGAAGGCTGGTGTTCTGGTTAATGAGTACAGGAAGGCTGGTGGTCTGGCTAATGAGTACAGGAAGGCTGGTGGTCTGGTTAATGAGTACAGGAAGGCTGGTGGTCTGGTTAATGAGTACATGAAGGATTGTGGTCTAGTTAATGAGTACAGGAAGGCTGGTGCTCTGGTTAATGGGTACAAGAAGGCTGGTGGTCTGGTTAATGAGTACAGGAAGGCTGCTGGTCTCGTTAATGAGTACAGGAAGGATTGTGGTCCGGTTAATGAGCAGAAGAAGGCTGGTGGTCTGGTTAATGAGTACAGAAAGGCTGGTGGTCTGGTTAATGAGTACATGAAGGATTGTGGTCTATTTAATGAGTACAGGAAGGCTTGTGGTCTGGTTAATGAGCACAGGAAGGCTGGTGGTCTGGTTAATGAATACAGGAAGAATTGTGGTCCGGTTAATGAGTACAGGAAGGCTGGTGGTCTGGATAATGAGTACAGGAAGGCTGGTGGTCTGGTTAATGAGTACAGGAAGGCTGGTGGTCTGGTTAATGAGTACAGGAAGGCTGGTGGTCTGGTTAATGAATACCGGAAGAATTGTGGTCCGGTTAATGAGTACAGGAAGGCTGTTGGCCTGGTTAATGAGTACAGGAAGGCTGGTGGTCTGGTTAATGAATACAGGAAGAATTGTGGTCCGGTTAATGAGTACAGGAAGGCTGGTGGTCTGGTTAATGAGTACAGGAAAGCTGGTGGTCTGGTTAATGAGTACAAGAAGGCTGGTGGTCTGGTTAATGAGTACAGAAAGGCTGGTGGTCTGGTTAGTGAGTACAGGAAGGCTTGTCGTCTGGTTGATGAGCACAGGAAGGCTGGTGGTCTGGTTAATGAGTACAGGAAGGCTGGTGGTCTGGTTAATGAGTACAAGAAGGCTGGTGGTCTGGTTAATGAGTACAGAAAGGCTGGTGGTCTGGTTAGTGAGTACAGGAAGGCTTGTCGTCTGGTTGATGAGCACAGGAAGGCTGGTGGTCTGGTTAATGAGTACAGGAAGGCTGGTGGTCTGGTTAATGAGTACAAGAAGGCTGGTGGTCTGGTTAATGAGTACAGAAAGGCTGGTGGTCTGGTTAGTGAGTACAGGAAGGCTTGTCGTCTGGTTGATGAGCACAGGAAGGCTGGTGGTCTGGTTAATGAGTACAGGAAAGCTGGTGGTCTGGTTAATGAGTACAGTAAGGCTGGTGGTGTGGTTAATGAGTACAGGAAGGCTGCTCTTCTGGTTAATGAGTACAGGAAGGCTGGTGGTCTGGTTAATGAGTACAAGAAGGATTATGGTCTAGTAATTAGTACAGAAAGGCTTGTGGTCTGGTTAATGAGTACAAGAAGGCTGGTGGCCTGGTTGATGAGAACAGGAAGGCTGGTGGTCTGGTTGATGAGTACAGGAAGGTTGTTAGTCTGGTTGATTAGTACGGAAAGGCTGGTGTTCTGGTTAATGAGTACAGGAAGGGTTTGTGATCTGGTTCATGACTACATGAAGGATTTGTGGTCTGGTTCATGACTACATGAAGGCTGGATGGTCTAGTTAATGAGTACAGGAAGGCTGGCGGTCTGGCTAATGAGTACAGGAAGGCTGGTGGTCTGGTTAATGAGTACAAGAAGGCTGGTGGTCTTGTTAATGAGTACATGAAGGATTGTGGTCTAGTTAATGAGTACAGGAAGGCTGGTGGTCTGGTTAATGAGTACAGGAAAGCTTTTGGTCTGGTTAATGAGTACAGGAAGGAAAGGAGTGTCATGACAGAATATATCTGACAGGTGAATACGAAACAAGGTTTTTTAAATAATACCAGATCCATTGAAGATGAATTTCCTCATATGAGAGAGCAGACTGAAGTTCAGTCTCCTCTACCTTGATATTCAATATATACTGAGCCTCTCTCAACTTCTTGTGATGAGCCATATAACTTTCTAGACTTATCCTGTCCTCATTTCTCTCTTTTATTCATACCTACCTCTCATAGACAAAAAAAAACTCGACCCACTTTTTGTGGCTACAGTTCCCGCTTCACACACGGAGGGCCCAGGTTCGATTCCCGGCGGGTGGAAACATTTCAACTCGTTTCCTTACACCTGTTGTCCTGTTCACCTAGCAGCAAATAGGTACCTGGGTGTTAGTCGACTGGTGTGGGTCGCATCCTGGGGGACAAGATTAAGGACCCCAATGGAAATAAGTTAGACAGTCCTCGATGACGCACTGACTTTCTTGGGTTATCCTGGGTGGCTACCCCTCCGGGGTTAAAAATCCGAACAAAATCTTATCTTATCTTATCTGCTCGGTCACTCACTTCAGTATGGTAATTGTCTTAATGAAAATAGAAGGAAGAATTTTTAATGATAGTGTAAACCGGGTCCCTTCAGCAAGCGCAGACTTCTAACATGTACAACACACGACCACGACCAAACTCACTCTGACCTCCTCACTGAAAGTCTCACTCACTCTGACTGACCTCCTCACTGAAAGTCTTACTCTGACTGACCTCCTCACTGAAAGTCTTACTTACTCTGACTGACCTCCTCACTGAAAGTCTTACTCTGACTGACCTCCTCACTGAAAGTCTCACTCACTCTGACTGACCTCCTTACTGAAAGTCTCACTTTGACTGACCTCCTCACTGAAAGTCTTACTTACTCTGACTGACCTCCTCACTGAAACTCTCACTATGACCTCACTGAAATTCTCACTATGACCTCCTCACTGAAGCTCTCACTATGACCTCCTCACTGAAACTCTCACTATGACCTCCTCGCTGAAACTCTCACTATGACCTCCTCACTGAAAATCTCACTATGACCTCCTCACTGAAACTCTCACTATGACTCCTCACTGAAACTCTCACTATGACCTCCTCACTGAAACACTCACTATGACCTCCTCACTAAAACTCTCACTATGACCTCCTCATTGAACCTCCCACTATTACCTCCTCACTGAAACTCTCACTATGACCTCCTCACTGAAACTCTCACTATGACCTCACTGAAACTCTCACTATGACCTCC
This sequence comes from Cherax quadricarinatus, assembly GCF_038502225.1. Taxonomy (NCBI): domain Eukaryota; kingdom Metazoa; phylum Arthropoda; class Malacostraca; order Decapoda; family Parastacidae; genus Cherax; species Cherax quadricarinatus. Next base: position 40,702,974 of record NC_091292.1, read on the forward strand.
TCACTGAAACTCTCACTATGACCTCCTCATCGAACCTCTCACTATGACCTCCTCACTGAAACTCTCACTATGACCTAATCACTGAAACTCTCACTATGACCTCCTAACTGAAACTCTCACTATGACCTCCTCACTGAAACTCTCACTATTACCTCCTCACTGAAACACTCACTATGACCTCCTCACTGAAACTCTCACTATGACCTCACTGAAACTCTCACCATGACCTCCTCACTGAAACTCTCACTATGACCTCCTCATCGAACCTCTCACTATGACCTCCTCACTGAAACTCTCACTATGACCTCCTCACTGAAACTCTCACTATGACCTCCTCACTGAAACTCTCACTATGACCTCCTCATCGAACCTCTCACTATGACCTCCTCACTGAACCTCTCACTATGACCTCCTCACTGAAACTCTCACTATGACCTCCTCACTGAAACTCTCACTATGACCTCCTCATCGAACCTCTCACTATGACCTCCTCACTGAAACTCTCACTATGACCTCCTCACTGAAACTCTCACTATGACCTCCTCACTGAAACTCTCACTATGACCTCCTCACTGAAACTCTCACTATGACCTCCTCACTGAAACTCTCACTATGACCTCCTAACTGAAACTCTCACTATGACCTCCTCACTGAAACTCTCACTATGACCTCCTCACTGAAACTCTCACTATGACCTCCTCACTGAAACTCTCACTATGACCTCCTAACTGAAACTCTCACTATGACCTCCTCACTGAAACTCTCACTATGACCTCCTCACTGAAACTCTCACTATGACCTCCTCACTGAAACTCTCACTATGACCTCCTCACTGAAACTCTCACTATGACCTCCTCACTGAAACTCTCACTATGACCTCCTCACTGAAACTCTCACTATGACCTCCTCACTGAAACTCTCACTATGACCTCCTCACTGAAACTCTCACTATGACCTCCTCGCTGAAACTCTCACTATGACCTCCTCACTGAAACTCTCACTATGACCTCCTCACTGAAACTCTCACTATGACCTCCTCACTGAAACTCTCACTATGACCTCCTCACTGAAACACTCACTATGACCTCCTCACTGAAACTCTCACTATGACCTCCTCACTGAAACTCTCACTATGACCTCCTAACTGAAACTCTCACTATGACCTCCTCACTGAAACTCTCACTATGACCTCCTCACTGAAACTCTCACTATGACCTCCTCACTGAAACTCTCACTATGACCTCCTCACTGAAACTCTCACTATGACCTCCTCACTGAAACTCTCACTATGACCTCCTCACTGAAACTCTCACTATGACCTCCTCACTGAAACTCTCACTATGACCTCCTCACTGAACCTCTCACTATGACCTCCTCACTGAAACTCTCACTATGACCTCCTCACTGAAACTCTCACTATGACCTCCTCGCTGAAACTCTCACTATGACCTCCTCACTGAAACTCTCACTATGACCTCCTCACTGAAACTCTCACTATGACCTCCTCGCTGAAACTCTCACTATGACCTCCTCACTGAAACTCTCACTATGACCTCCTCACTGAAACTCTCACTATGACCTCCTCACTGAAACTCTCACTATGACCTCCTCACTGAAACTCTCACTATGACCTCCTCACTGAAACTCTCACTATGACCTCCTCACTGAAACTCTCACTATGACCTCCTCACTTAAACTCTCACTATGACCTCCTCACTGAAACTCTCACTATGACCTCCTCACTGAAACTCTCACTATGACCTCCTCACTGAAACTCTCACTATGACCTCCTCACTGAAACACTCACTATGACCTCCTCACTGAAACTCTCACTATGACCTCCTCACTGAAACACTCACTATGACCTCCTCACTGAAACTCTCACTATGACCTCCTCACTGAAACTCTCACTATGACCTCCTCGCTGAAACTCTCACTATGACCTCCTCACTGAAACTCTCACTATGACCTCCTCGCTGAAAGTTTCACTATGACCTCCTCGCTGAAACTCTCACTATGACCTCCTCACTGAAACTCTCACTATGACCTCCTCACTGAAACTCTCACTATGACCTCCTCGCTGAAACTCTCACTATGACCTCCTCACTGAAACTCTCACTATGACCTCCTCGCTGAAAGTTTCACTATGACCTCCTCACTGAAACTCTCACTATGACCTCCTCACTGAAACTCTCACTATGACCTCCTCACTGAAACTCTCACTATGACCTCCTCACTGAAACTCTCACTATGACCTCCTCACTGAAACACTCACTATGACCTCCTCACTGAAACTCTCACTATGACCTCCTCACTGAAACACTCACTATGACCTCCTCACTGAAACTCTCACTATGACCTCCTCACTGAAACTCTCACTATGACCTCCTCGCTGAAACTCTCACTATGACCTCCTCACTGAAACTCTCACTATGACCTCCTCGCTGAAAGTTTCACTATGACCTCCTCACTGAAACTCTCACTATGACCTCCTCACTGAAACTCTCACTATGACCTCCTCACTGAAACTCTCACTATGACCTCCTCACTGAAACTCTCACTATGACCTCCTCGCTGAAACTCTCACTATGACCTCCTCACTGAAACTCCTACTATGACCTCCTCACTGAAACTCTCACTATGACCTCCTCACTGAAACTCTCACTATGACCTCCTCACTGAAACTCTCACTATGACCTCCTCGCTGAAACTCTCACTATGACCTCCTCACTGAAACTCTCACTATGACCTCCTCACTGAAACTCTCACTATGACCTCCTCGCTGAAACTCTCACTATGACCTCCTCACTGAAACTCCTACTATGACCTCCTCACTGAAACTCTCACTATGACCTCCTCACTGAAACTCTCACTATGACCTCCTCACTGAAACTCTCACTATGACCTCCTCGCTGAAACTCTCACTATGACCTCCTCACTGAAACTCTCACTATGACCTCCTCGCTGAAAGTTTCACTATGACCTCCTCACTGAAACTCTCACTATGACCTCCTCACTGAAACTCTCACTATGACCTCCTCACTGAAACTCTCACTATGACCTCCTCACTGAAACTCTCACTATGACCTCCTCGCTGAAACTCTCACTATGACCTCCTCACTGAAACTCCTACTATGACCTCCTCACTGAAACTCTCACTATGACCTCCTCACTGAAACTCTCACTATGACCTCCTCACTGAAACTCTCACTATGACCTCCTCGCTGAAACTCTCACTATGACCTCCTCACTGAAACTCTCACTATGACCTCCTCGCTGAAACTCTCACTATGACCTCCTCACTGAAACTCTCACTATGACCTCCTCACTGAAAGTTTCACCTATAATGTAGAGTCACTCTGACATTTTTGATGGAAACTGGCTTAGTAAACCAGCTTTTATTTCTTCCAACATTCTTACAGTGCTGTATGACTCATACAAGTTCACACCAGTTTTTTATAAATATATTTTTTCTACTCGTCTGACCGAAACGTCGTCGTAAGATTTTCTCTCTCCTATGTGTGGGTTATATGTATATTTTTCCAGTGACAGAAAAATACACAAATAACTTTGTATTAATATCATTATATATATATATATATATATATATATATATATATATATATATATATATATATATATATATATATATATATATATATATATATATATATATATGTATATATATATAAGTAGTGAAGTTTTCTACAGGGGGGTCCCTTCCGGTTTAGGGCCTTCCACTGAGCGAGGAACTTCCGGTTTAGGCCTTCTACAGGGAGGTCCCTTCCGGTCTAGGACCAGCGGCTGGAGGGTCACCTTTTCACACCTAGGTGTTACTTCCGGTTTTGACCATGACCTCGCCCTCGAGACTACCTCACCCTTGACCCCCCAACCAATACCCCCACCCACGACCCCCCATCCCCCTTCGCGACCCCCGCCGTCGCGCCGCGCGCCCGCCCGCGCGCCCGCCCGCGCGCCCGCCCGCGCGCCCGCGCGCCCCGCCCGCGCGCCCCGCCCCGCCCGCGCGCCCGACCGCGCCCTTCGCGACCCCCGCCCGCGCCTTCTGCTGCGCCTTCTGCAGCGTCATCCGGATCGCCCCCGCACCTCGAATTTTTTTCCGATTTTTTTCGAATTTTTTTTGAATTTCATTTTCTTGTGCTCTCCATCTCCTCGGATCAAGGTTTTTGGATTCCCCCCTATGGGGTTTTTCGAAATTCTCCATCTCCTCAGATCAAATTTTTTGGGTACCCCTCCTTTCACCCCCATCCCCAAACAATTTCTCGAAATCAAATTCTCCATCTCCTTGGATCAAGTTTTTTTTGGGTACCCCTCCTTTCACCCCAAATTTTCTCGACAATACCATGACTCCATCTCCTCGGATCAAGTTTTTTGGATCCCCCCTATAGGGTTTTCGAAATTCTCCATCTCCTTGGATCAAATTTTTGGATTACCCCTCCCACTTTCACCCCAAATTTTCTCGACAATACCATGACTCCATCTCCTCAGATCAAATTTTTAAGGTTCCCCCTCCCACTTTCACCCCCCCAATCCCAAAAATTTCTCGATAATACAAGTTTTTGGATTCCCCCCCTATGGGGGTTTTTGAATTTCTTATGATCACCTTGGATCAAATTTTTGGATTACCCCTCCCACTTTCACCCACCCCCAACCTCAAATTTTTCTCGATAATACCAAGTTTTTGGATTCCCTCCTATGGGGTTTTCGAAATTCCTCGGATCAAAGTTTTTGGAATCCCCCCTCTGGGGGTAAGCATTCAAAATAGACTCCTCCTATGGGGGCATGCTTACTACAGGTCTAAACATCTTCCCCTTATTATTTTAAAATGAACTAAAAGTTTCCTCTCATTAAGTCAAATGAACTAAGAAGGGTGTTTACTCGGCGGTCAGTGACGTCACGCGCACACAGGTTGAATCAGGTCGCCCCCTATGTCAGTGACGTCACGTGATGACCGCGCACACAGGTTGAATCTTGTCTACCCTTTTACCCACCCTCCCAAACCCTCACACTCCAACCAACACCTCACAATTTTCACTCATAACCCCCAATTTTTCTCGTTTTAACCCTTTTAGTTCATTAAAGTTAATAAGGGGACACATGCATCAGAAAGTCACCACATCGCTTACATCCACTTTCGTTAAATTCACTACTCACAATTTTACATATTACGAAGTTAAATACGCACTTTTACTTTGAACATCTTCAAAACACTCTCATAAATCATTTGAATACTCACAAAAAATACCTTTATACATTTCCAAACAACACTGAAATACTCCAAAAAAACATCATTCGAACACCCCCAAATCACCTCTGAATACTCCCAGAACACCTTCATAAATACTCTTGCACATCATTTGAACACCTTCATAAGTACTCTCATAATCATTTGTACACCTTCAAAAAACACCTTTTGAATACTCACATAAACACCCTTGAACACCTTCAAAACACCTTCAAAGCACTCTCATAATCATTTGAACACACTCAAAACACCTTTGAATAACCTCAAAACACCTTTGAACACCTTCAAAACACCCTTGAACACCTTCAAAACACCCTTGAACACCTTCAAAAACAACATTTGAACACACTCAAAACACCTTTGAACATTTCCAAAACACTATTTGAGTACTCCCAAATAAGATTTTACATCTCTAATTTATCTGCACTTTCATTAAATTACAACTCATCCCTCAGTCTCCAGACTAGGCATTTTCTCGTTTTTACCCTTTTAGTTCATTAAAGTTATTAAGGGGACACAATACATCAGAAAAAAAAAGTCACAAAAACTAACTCAAACACTTTACTTTGAACACCCCCAAAAACACTCTCATAATCATTTGTACACCTTCAAAAAACACCTTTGAATACTCACATAAACACCCTTGAACACCTTCAAAACACCTTTGAATAACCTCAAAACACCTTTGAACACCTTCAAAACACCCTTGAACACCCTTGATCACCTTCAAAAAACAACATTTGAACACACTCAAAACACCTTTGAACACCTTTGAACATTTCCAAACAACACTGAAACACTTCCAAAAAACACAATTTGAGTACTCCCAATTACACCACTGATTACTACTAAAACACCGCTGAATTCAATCAAAACACCCTTCAACACCTTCAAACACCCTTGAACACCTTCAAAACACTCTTGAACACCTTCAAAAACACCTTTGAACATTTCCAAAACACTATTTGAGTACTCCCAATTACACCACTGAATACTACTAAAACACCGCTGAATTCAATCAAAACACCCTTCAACACCTTCAAAACACTCTTGAACACTTTCAAAAACACCTTTGAACATTTCCAATCAACACTGAAACACTTCCAAAAAACACAATTTGAGTACTCCCTATTACACCACTGATTACTACTAAAACACCGCTGAATTCAATCAAAACACCCTTCAACACCTTCAAACACCCTTGAACACCCTTCAACACCTTCAAAACACCCTTGAACACCCTTGATCACCTTCAAAAAACAACATTTGAACACACTCAAAACACCTTTGAACACCTTTGAACATTTCCAAACAACACTGAAACACTTCCAAAAACACCATTTGAGTACTCCCAAATACACCACTGAATACTAAAACACCACTGAATACACTCAAAACACCACCAAAATCACCATAAACTAAGATCAACACCCACATCCCACAACACCCACAACCCACAACACCCACATTTTTTTCTCGTTTTAACCCTTTTAGTTCATTAAAGTTAATAAGGGGACACACTACATCAGAAAAAGTCCCAACAACAACCCACTTATAACATTTTTTTTCGGTATCTCTAGTTCGACAACAACACCCACATCCCACAACACCCATGAACATTTCCAAAACACTATTTGAGTACTCCCAATTACACCACTGATTACTACTAAAACACCGCTGAATTCAATCAAAACACCCTTCAACACCTTCAAACACCCTTGAACACCTTCAAAACACTCTTGAACACTTTTCAAAACACCTTTGAACATTTCCAATCAACACTGAAACACTTCCAAAAACACCATTTGAGTACTCCCAATTACACCACTGATTACTACTAAAACACCGCTGAATTCAATCAAAACACCCTTCAACACCTTCAAACACCCTTGAACACACTCAAAACACCCTTCAACACCTTCAAAACACCTTTGAACACCTTCAAAACACCTTTGAACACATTCAAAACACTCTCATAATCATTTGAACACACTCAAAACACCTTTGAATAACCTCAAAACACCTTCGAACACCTTCAAAACACCCTTGAACACCCTTGATCACCTTCAAAAAAACAACATTTGAACACACTCAAAACACCTTTGAACACCTTTGAACATTTCCAAACAACACTGAAACACTTCCAAAAACACCATTTGAGTACTCCCAAATACACCACTGAATACTAAAACACCACTGAATACACTCAAAACACCACCAAAATCACCATAAACTAAGATCAACACCCACATCCCACAACACCCACAACCCACAACACCCACAATTTTTTCTCGTTTTATCTAATTTCATCAGAAAGTCACAACACCCACACCCCCCATTTTTTTCTCGTTTTAACCCTTTTAGTTCATTAAAGTTAATAAGGGGCCACACTACATCAGAAAAAGTCACAAAAACAACCCACTTATAACGTCTTTTCGGTATCTCTAGTTCGACAACAACACCCACATCCCACATCACCCACATCCCACATCCCCCACACACACACACAGACACACACACACACATCCCTAACCTAGCCTAACCTAACCTAACTTATCCCTAACCTAACCTAACCTAACCTAACCTAACCTAACCTAACTTATCCTAACCTAGCCTAACCTAACCTAACCTTACCTAAATTATCCTAACCTAACCTAACCTAGCCTAACCTAACCTAACTTAACCTAACCTAACCTAACCGAACCTACCCTAACCTAACCTTACCTAACCTAACCTAGCCTAACCTAACCTAACCTAACTTAACCTAACCCAACCTAACCTAACCTAACCTAGCCTAACCTAACTTAACCTAACCTAACCTAACCTACCCTAACCTAACCTAACCTAACCTATCTTAACCTTACCTAACCTAACCTAGCCGAACCTATCCTAACCTAACCTAAAATATATTGGAACACTTCCAAAATACATTAGAGTACTCCAGAATTACTTTGAACGACTCCATTTTTGGATATTTCCAAATTAGTTTTGAAAACTTTATCGTAAAATCGAACATTATTTTCTTGTTGGTAAAACACACTCAATGGTAGAAATATTTACTCGATTTCCGAATAGAAGCACTGTCCTCGCTCTGAGAGACTCATTGTGGGTCACCCCAACACATGGTGTAATGCGCTTCACACCCAAGGTAGAACATAACACCTGCGTCAACTCAGGACAGACAGGCGCCATGTAATGCGGGTAACATCCAAGGTAGAAAATCATCTCTTTCCAGACCAACTGTCTATCCTAACCTAACCTAACCTAACCTAATTCCTAACCTAACCTAACCTCACCTAACCGAACCTAACCTAACTCCATCAATCACCTCTATCCTAACCTAACCTAACCTAACCTAACCCAACCTAACTCCATCAAACACCTCTATCCTAACCTAACCTAACCTATCCTAACCTAACCTAACTCCATCAAACACCTCGAATACTACCTAACTTAACCTAACCTAACCTTACCTAACCTACCGAACCTAACCTAACCTAACCTAACCTATCCTAACCTGTCCCAACCTAACCTAACCTAACCTATCCTAACCTAACCTAACCTAACCTAACCTAACTTATCCTAAGCTAACCTAACCTAACTTATCCTAACCTAACCTATCCTAACCTAACCTAAACACTGACTAACTTTGAACCAACTCTGAACACCACTGATCTTCTTCAAAAAATGCTCTGCACATCATTTGAACACCTTCAAAAAAAAACACCATCAAACACCTCCGAATACTCCCAAAAAAAAACACTACTGATTACTACCAAATCACCACTGAATACTACCAATCACCGTCAAAATCACCAGAAACTAAGTTTAACATCACCATCTAACATCCTTTTTATAGAAATCCCCTCAAATCACTATAACCAAGAACTCCCTCCCCATTTGGCGCATAAAAAAAAAGCATGAACACAAACCTAATACGCAAACACTTAGTACATGATCACCATCAACTGAAAACATATCTTATACACACACATAATATAAGACAATCACCAACTACAATCACCCATGTTCACTTACCTCAAAATCACTAATATCACAGAAAACAATCATTTTTATAAACATTTCACACACACACACACACAAAAAAAAAAATCATATTTGACAATATCTAAGCGCACTCACCTCACTACCACCAACACACGATGTCTCACCTCACAGGACCGACGAGCTCACCTCCAGTGACGTCACACTCCCATTGTGTTACTTGGTGGTTGGTAACATCACACCTAACCCCCCTTGTTTCAACCTGTTGTACCCTACATTATCTAAGAACACTATATCCAAGACGATTACCAGATTTTATGATCCCCAACACCAAGATCACAGAAAACACACATTTTTATAATTATTCACACAAAAATCACGATCACCAATTCCATATCATGTTTACCGTCATCTATCAACACTAATCACCAAGATCACCAAAAAATCTAAGATCATGCATCTCAAAACTACTATGATCACTGAAAACACTTATTTTTTAAACATTCGCACAAAAATAAGACATACACAAAAATACCACAACACTTCCACCAACATCTATAACATAACATGAGCACTATAACATATCACTATCACAAAAAAAAATAATACACAAACACCCACATATTATACATTTCAATTGGAAATTTAAGACATGAGACATACACACCAAATCTAAGACATTCACCTCCAACTAAGACATACACATCACCCCTAAAACTTCCTTCCTTATTCATTCCGTATATCTCCTAGAGCTGTTTTAACCCCGACGGTTCCATCACGACGTAGGAGCCAGAGGAACCATCACCACTCCAACACCACCTACTACACTCTGGCTCCTACGTCGTGGTGGATCCGTCGGGGTTAAAACAGCTCTAGGAGATATACGGAATGAATAAGGAAGGAAGTTTTAGGGGTGATGTGTATGTCTTAGTTGGAGGTGAATGTCTTAGATTTGGTGTGTATGTCTCATGTCTTAAATTTCCAATTGAAATGTATAATATGTGGGTGTTTGTGTATTATTTTTTTTTGTGATAGTGATATGTTATAGTGCTCATGTTATGTTATAGATGTTGGTGGAAGTGTTGTGGTATTTTTGTGTATGTCTTATTTTTGTGCGAATGTTTAAAAAATAAGTGTTTTCAGTGATCATAGTAGTTTTGAGATGCATGATCTTAGATTTTTTGGTGATCTTGGTGATTAGTGTTGATAGATGACGGTAAACATGATATGGAATTGGTGATCGTGATTTTTGTGTGAATAATTATAAAAATGTGTGTTTTCTGTGATCTTGGTGTTGGGGATCATAAAATCTGGTAATCGTCTTGGATATAGTGTTCTTAGATAATGTAGGGTACAACAGGTTGAAACAAGGGGGGTTAGGTGTGATGTTACCAACCACCAAGTAACACAATGGGAGTGTGACGTCACTGGAGGTGAGCTCGTCGGTCCTGTGAGGTGAGACATCGTGTGTTGGTGGTAGTGAGGTGAGTGCGCTTAGATATTGTCAAATATGATTTTTTTTTGTGTGTGTGTGTGTGTGAAATGTTTATAAAAATGATTGTTTTCTGTGATATTAGTGATTTTGAGGTAAGTGAACATGGGTGATTGTAGTTGGTGATTGTCTTATATTATGTGTGTGTATAAGATATGTTTTCAGTTGATGGTGATCATGTACTAAGTGTTTGCGTATTAGGTTTGTGTTCATGCTTTTTTTTTATGCGCCAAATGGGGAGGGAGTTCTTGGTTATAGTGATTTGAGGGGATTTCTATAAAAAGGATGTTAGATGGTGATGTTAAACTTAGTTTCTGGTGATTTTGACGGTGATTGGTAGTATTCAGTGGTGATTTGGTAGTAATCAGTAGTGTTTTTTTTTGGGAGTATTCGGAGGTGTTTGATGGTGTTTTTTTTTGAAGGTGTTCAAATGATGTGCAGAGCATTTTTTGAAGAAGATCAGTGGTGTTCAGAGTTGGTTCAAAGTTAGTCAGTGTTTAGGTTAGGTTAGGATAGGTTAGGTTAGGATAAGTTAGGTTAGGTTAGCTTAGGATAAGTTAGGTTAGGTTAGGTTAGGTTAGGTTAGGATAGGTTAGGTTAGGTTAGGTTGGGACAGGTTAGGATAGGTTAGGTTAGGTTAGGTTAGGTTCGGTAGGTTAGGTAAGGTTAGGTTAGGTTAAGTTAGGTAGTATTCGAGGTGTTTGATGGAGTTAGGTTAGGTTAGGATAGGTTAGGTTAGGTTAGGATAGAGGTGTTTGATGGAGTTAGGTTGGGTTAGGTTAGGTTAGGTTAGGTTAGGATAGAGGTGATTGATGGAGTTAGGTTAGGTTCGGTTAGGTGAGGTTAGGTTAGGTTAGGAATTAGGTTAGGTTAGGTTAGGTTAGGATAGACAGTTGGTCTGGAAAGAGATGATTTTCTACCTTGGATGTTACCCGCATTACATGGCGCCTGTCTGTCCTGAGTTGACGCAGGTGTTATGTTCTACCTTGGGTGTGAAGCGCATTACACCATGTGTTGGGGTGACCCACAATGAGTCTCTCAGAGCGAGGACAGTGCTTCTATTCGGAAATCGAGTAAATATTTCTACCATTGAGTGTGTTTTACCAACAAGAAAATAATGTTCGATTTTACGATAAAGTTTTCAAAACTAATTTGGAAATATCCAAAAATGGAGTCGTTCAAAGTAATTCTGGAGTACTCTAATGTATTTTGGAAGTGTTCCAATATATTTTAGGTTAGGTTAGGATAGGTTCGGCTAGGTTAGGTTAGGTAAGGTTAAGATAGGTTAGGTTAGGTTAGGTTAGGGTAGGTTAGGTTAGGTTAGGTTAAGTTAGGTTAGGCTAGGTTAGGTTAGGTTAGGTTGGGTTAGGTTAAGTTAGGTTAGGTTAGGTTAGGCTAGGTTAGGTTAGGTAAGGTTAGGTTAGGGTAGGTTCGGTTAGGTTAGGTTAGGTTAGGTTAAGTTAGGTTAGGTTAGGCTAGGTTAGGTTAGGTTAGGATAATTTAGGTAAGGTTAGGTTAGGTTAGGCTAGGTTAGGATAAGTTAGGTTAGGTTAGGTTAGGTTAGGTTAGGTTAGGTTAGGTTAGGATAAGTTAGGTTAGGTTAGGCTAGGTTAGGGATGTGTGTGTGTGTGTCTGTGTGTGTGTGTGGGGGATGTGGGATGTGGGTGATGTGGGATGTGGGTGTTGTTGTCGAACTAGAGATACCGAAAAGACGTTATAAGTGGGTTGTTTTTGTGACTTTTTCTGATGTAGTGTGGCCCCTTATTAACTTTAATGAACTAAAAGGGTTAAAACGAGAAAAAAATGGGGGGTGTGGGTGTTGTGACTTTCTGATGAAATTAGATAAAACGAGAAAAAATTGTGGGTGTTGTGGGTTGTGGGTGTTGTGGGATGTGGGTGTTGATCTTAGTTTATGGTGATTTTGGTGGTGTTTTGAGTGTATTCAGTGGTGTTTTAGTATTCAGTGGTGTATTTGGGAGTACTCAAATGGTGTTTTTGGAAGTGTTTCAGTGTTGTTTGGAAATGTTCAAAGGTGTTCAAAGGTGTTTTGAGTGTGTTCAAATGTTGTTTTTTTGAAGGTGATCAAGGGTGTTCAAGGGTGTTTTGAAGGTGTTCGAAGGTGTTTTGAGGTTATTCAAAGGTGTTTTGAGTGTGTTCAAATGATTATGAGAGTGTTTTGAATGTGTTCAAAGGTGTTTTGAAGGTGTTCAAAGGTGTTTTGAAGGTGTTGAAGGGTGTTTTGAGTGTGTTCAAGGGTGTTTGAAGGTGTTGAAGGGTGTTTTGATTGAATTCAGCGGTGTTTTAGTAGTAATCAGTGGTGTAATTGGGAGTACTCAAATGGTGTTTTTGGAAGTGTTTCAGTGTTGATTGGAAATGTTCAAAGGTGTTTTTGAAAAGTGTTCAAGAGTGTTTTGAAGGTGTTCAAGGGTGTTTGAAGGTGTTGAAGGGTGTTTTGATTGAATTCAGCGGTGTTTTAGTAGTAATCAGTGGTGTAATTGGGAGTACTCAAATAGTGTTTTGGAAATGTTCATGGGTGTTGTGGGATGTGGGTGTTGTTGTCGAACTAGAGATACCGAAAAAAGATGTTATAAGTGGGTTGTTGTTGGGACTTTTTCTGATGTAGTGTGTCCCCTTATTAACTTTAATGAACTAAAAGGGTTAAAACGAGAAAAAATTGTGGGGGGATGTGGTTGTTGTGACTTTCTGATGAAATTAGATAAAACGAGAAAAAATTGTGGGTGTTGTGGGTTGTGGGTGTTGTGGGATGTGGGTGTTGATCTTAGTTTATGGTGATTTTGGTGGTGTTTTGAGTGTATTCAGTGGTGTTTTAGTATTCAGTGGTGTATTTGGGAGTACTCAAATGGTGTTTTTGGAAGTGTTTCAGTGTTGTTTGGAAATGTTCAAAGGTGTTCAAAGGTGTTTTGAGTGTGTTCAAATGTTGTTTTTTTGAAGGTGATCAAGGGTGTTCAAGGGTGTTTTGAAGGTGTTGAAGGGTGTTTTGATTGAATTCAGCGGTGTTTTAGTAGTATTCAGTGGTGTAATTGGGAGTACTCAAATTGTGTTTTTTGGAAGTGTGTTCAAAGGTGATTATGAGGTGTTTTTTGAAGTCAGCGGTGTTTTGAAGTGGGTGTTCAAAGGTTTTTTGAAGGTGTTGAAGGGTGTTTTGATTGAATTCAGCGGTGTTTTAGTAGTAATCAGTGGTGTAATTGGGAGTACTCAAATTGTGTTTTTTGGAAGTGTTTCAGTGTTGATTGGAAATGTTCAAAGGTGTTTTTGAAAGTGTTCAAAGGTGTTTTGAAGGTGTTGAAGGGTGTTTTGATTGAATTCAGCGGTGTTTTAGTAGTATTCAGTGGTGTAATTGGGAGTACTCAAATAGTGTTTTGGAAATGTTCAAAGGTGTTTTTGAAGGTGTTCAAGAGTGTTTTGAAGGTGTTCAAGGGTGTTTGAAGGTGTTGAAGGGTGTTTTGATTGAATTCAGCGGTGTTTTAGTAGTAATCAGTGGTGTAATTGGGAGTACTCAAATTGTGTTTTTTGGAAGTGTTTCAGTGTTGTTTGGAAATGTTCAAAGGTGTTCAAAGGTGTTTTGAGTGTGTTCAAATGTTGTTTTTTGAAGGTGATCAAGGGTGTTCAAGGGTGTTTTGAAGGTGTTCAAAGGTGTTTTGAGGTTATTCAAAGGTGTTTTGAAGGTGTTCAAGGGTGTTTATGTGAGTATTCAAAGGTGTTTTTTGAAGGTGTACAAATGATTATGAGAGTGTTTTTGGGGGTGTTCAAAGTAAAGTGTTTGAGTTAGTTTTTGTGACTTTTTTTTTTTCTGATGTATTGTGTCCCCTTAATAACTTTAATGAACTAAAAGGGTAAAAACGAGAAAATGCCTAGTCTGGAGACTGAGGGATGAGTTGTAATTTAATGAAAGTGCAGATAAATTAGAGATGTAAAATCTTATTTGGGAGTACTCAAATAGTGTTTTGGAAATGTTCAAAGGTGTTTTGAGTGTGTTCAAATGTTGTTTTTGAAGGTGTTCAAGGGTGTTTTGAAGGTGTTCAAGGGTGTTTTGAAGGTGTTCAAAGGTGTTTTGAGGTTATTCAAAGGTGTTTTGAGTGTGTTCAAATGATTATGAGAGTGCTTTGAAGGTGTTTTGAAGGTGTTCAAGGGTGTTTATGTGAGTATTCAAAGGTGTTTTTTGAAGGTGTACAAATGATTATGAGAGTACTTATGAAGGTGTTCAAATGATGTGCAAGAGTATTTATGAAGGTGTTCTGGGAGTATTCAGAGGTGATTTGGGGGTGTTCGAATGATGTTTTTTTGGAGTATTTCAGTGTTGTTTGGAAATGTATAAAGGTATTTTTTGTGAGTATTCAAATGATTTATGAGAGTGTTTTGAAGATGTTCAAAGTAAAAGTGCGTATTTAACTTCGTAATATGTAAAATTGTGAGTAGTGAATTTAACGAAAGTGGATGTAAGCGATGTGGTGACTTTCTGATGCATGTGTCCCCTTATTAACTTTAATGAACTAAAAGGGTTAAAACGAGAAAAATTGGGGGTTATGAGTGAAAATTGTGAGGTGTTGGTTGGAGTGTGAGGGTTTGGGAGGGTGGGTAAAAGGGTAGACAAGATTCAACCTGTGTGCGCGGTCATCACGTGACGTCACTGACATAGGGGGCGACCTGATTCAACCTGTGTGCGCGTGACGTCACTGACCGCCGAGTAAACACCCTTCTTAGTTCATTTGACTTAATGAGAGGAAACTTTTAGTTCATTTTAAAATAATAAGGGGAAGATGTTTAGACCTGTAGTAAGCATGCCCCCATAGGAGGAGTCTATTTTGAATGCTTACCCCCAGAGGGGGGATTCCAAAAACTTTGATCCGAGGAATTTCGAAAACCCCATAGGAGGGAATCCAAAAACTTGGTATTATCGAGAAAAATTTGAGGTTGGGGGGTGGGTGAAAGTGGGAGGGGTAATCCAAAAATTTGATCCAAGGTGATCATAAGAAATTCAAAACCCCCATAGGGGGGGAATCCAAAAACTTGTATTATCGAGAAATTTTTGGGATTGGGGGGGTGAAAGTGGGAGGGGGAACCTTAAAAATTTGATCTGAGGAGATGGAGTCATGGTATTGTCGAGAAAATTTGGGGTGAAAGTGGGAGGGGTAATCCAAAAATTTGATCCAAGGAGATGGAGAATTTCGAAAACCCCATAGGGGGGATCCAAAAAACTTGATCCGAGGAGATGGAGTCATGGTATTGTCGAGAAAATTTGGGGTGAAAGGAGGGGTACCCAAAAAAAACTTGATCCAAGGAGATGGAGACTTTCGAAACCCCCATAGGGGGGAATCCAAAAATAATATCGAGAAATTGTTTGGGGATGGGGGTGAAAGGAGGGGTACCCAAAAAATTTGATCTGAGGAGATGGAGAATTTCGAAAAACCCCATAGGGGGGAATCCAAAAACCTTGATCCGAGGAGATGGAGAGCACAAGAAAATGAAATTCAAAAAAAATTCGAAAAAAATCGGAAAAAAATTCGAGGCGCGGGGGCGATCCGGACGACGCTGCAGAAGGCGCAGCAGAAGGCGCGGGCGGGGCTCGCGAAGGGCGCGGGCGGGCGCGCGGGCGGGGCGGGGCGCGCGGGCGGGGCGCGCGGGCGCGCGGGCGGGCGCGCGGGCGGGCGCGCGGGCGGGCGCGCGGCGCGACGGCGGGGTCGCGAAGGGGGGGGGGGTCGTGGGCGGGGGTATTAGTTGGGGGGTCAAGGGAGAGATAGTCTCGAGGGCGAGGTCATGGTCAAAACCGGAAGTAACACCTAGGTGTGAAAAGGTGACCCTCCAGCTGCTGGTCCTAGACCGGAAGGGACCGCCCAGTGGAAGGCCTAAACCGGAAGTTCCTCGCTCAGTGGAAGGCCCTAAACCGGAAGGGACCCCCCTGTAGAAAACTTCACTACTTATATATATATATATATATACATATATATATATATATATATATATATATATATATATATATATATATATATATATATATATATATATATACATATATATATATATATATATATATATATATGTATATATATATATATATATATATATATATATATATATATATATATACATATACATACATACATACATACATATATATGGCTCAGCGGTCTCTGCGGCTGAGCGGTCTCCTTCCGCGCCCGCGCGCCTACCCTCGACCACCTCGCCCTCGACCACCTCGCCCTCGACCACCTTGACCTCACCCTCGACCACCTCGCCCTCGACCACCTCGCCCTCGACCACCTCGCCCTCGACCACCTCGCCCTCGCCCACCTAGACCTCGCCCTCGATCACCTCACCCTCGACCACCTCGCCCTCGACCACCTTGACCTCGCCCTCGACCACCTCGCCCTCGACCACCTCGCCCTCGACCACCTCGCCCTCGACCACCTCGCCCTCAACCCCCCCACCACACCCTCAATCCCCCA
Organism: Cherax quadricarinatus; assembly: GCF_038502225.1. Taxonomy (NCBI): domain Eukaryota; kingdom Metazoa; phylum Arthropoda; class Malacostraca; order Decapoda; family Parastacidae; genus Cherax; species Cherax quadricarinatus. The sequence goes on from NC_091292.1 coordinate 40,720,198, forward strand.
CCCACGCCCCCCACCTGCCCCGCCCTCGCGCCGACCCGCCGCCCACGTGCCCGCCTGCTGCGCCCTCGTGCCCGCCCACCCGCGCCCTTGCGCCCGCCCGCGCCTTCTGCAGCGTCGTCCGGATCGCCCCCGTGCCCCGAATTTTTTTCCGATTTTATTCGAATTTCATTTTCTTATGATCTCCATCTCCTCGGATCAAAATTTTGAGGTTCCCCCTCCCACTTTCACCCCCATCCCAAATTTTTTCGAATTTTTTTTTGAATTTCTTATGATCTCCATCTCCTCGGAGCAAGTTTTTCTCGATATCAATAATACAAAGACTCCATCTCCTCGGATCAAGTTTTTTGGATTCCCCCCTCTGGGGGTAAGCATTCAAAATGGACTCCTACTTCCACACCAAGTATTTCTCCTCTATCTCCTTGGATCAAGTTTTTCTCGATAATACAAAGACTCCACTTCCTCGGGTCAAGTTTTTTGGATTCCCCGCTCTGGGGTTTCGAATTTCTTATGATCTCCTCGGATCAAGTTTTTGGATTCCCCGCTATGGGTACCCCTCCCACCATCCCCCAAATTTTTTTGAATTTTTTTTTTTGAATTTCATTTTCTTGTAGTCTCCAATTCCTCGGATCAAGTTTTTCTCAATATCAAATAATACAAAGACTCCATCTCCTTGGATCAAATTTTTTGGGTACCCCTCCTTCCACCCCCAAATATTCCTGCTCCATCTCCTCGGATCAAGTTTTTCTCGATATCAATAATACAAAGATTTCCTCCACCATCCACTTCTACCCCAAATATTCCTCGTCCATCTCCTTGGATCAAGTTTTTGGGTTTCCCCCTGTGGGTACCCCTCCCACCACCCACTTCCACCCCAAATTCCCTGCTCCAATTCCTCGGATCAAGTTTTTCTCAATATCAAATAATACAAAGACTCCATCTCCTTGGATCAAGTTTTTGGATTCCCCCCTCTGGGGGTAAGCATTCAAATGTACTCCCCCTATGGGGCATGGTACTTTCTCTTACTACAGGTCTAAACAAGTGTGGCGTCACCCCACCTGTGTTTACTCGGCGGTCAGTGACGTCACGTGATGACCTCACACACACACAGGCTGAATCTTGTCGAGCAGACAATAACTTAAAATGCAGTATAACACTATTTATTATACAACCAATGCATTTCATATACATTTCTGGTAATACAACAAATAAAGGTACAATTCATTGACTAAAATCAACATATTTTTCTCTTGAAGAAATTCTGCGCATTTTGTTCTGGATCTTCTTCGTCGTCACCATCTCAGTATTACACACATTTCATATACAACATAGGGAAAACATTTTCACTCTTAACCCCGGATAACCCAAATAATTCCAAATTTTTTCGTTAATACCCACAACAATCCACAATTTCTTTACAAAAGATTCACTCTCCTCAAGTCTAGATATTTTTCTCGTTTTAACTATTTCATCAGAAACAGTCATCACAACACTTACAACTTATAACCACTTTTCGATAAATTCACTAGTCACAATTTTATATATTACGAAGTTAATACGCACACACACACACACACACACACACACACACACCTCACTTTGACCACCTTCAAAACACTCTCATAAATCATTTGAATACTCACAAAAGCACCTTTGAACAATTCCAAACAACACTAAAACATTTCCAAGACAACATTTTGAATACTCCCAAATAAGATTTGACATCTCTAATTTATCTACACTTACATATTTCATTAAATTACAACTCATCCCCCAAACTCCTCCCTCATTCTTCAGATTTTTACAACAGTATCACAAAAACTAACTCAGTCACTTTACTTTGAACGACACCAAAAACACCATCAATTACCTTTGAATACTCCAAAAACATCATTCGAACACCCCAAATCACCACTGAATACTCCCAGAACACCTTCATAAATACTCTTGCACATCATTTGAACACCTTCAAAAACACCTTTGAATAGTCTCAAACACCATTTGAGTACTCCCAAATACACCACTGAATACTACCAAAACAGCACCGAATACTGCCCAAACACCACCAAAATCACCATGAACTAAGATCAATATCACAGACTAACACCCATTTTCACACAAATCCTCTCAAATCACTATAACCAAGACGATTACCAATTTCTATGAGTACACTCATCTTCAACTAAGATATAACATGAGCGCAAAAAAAAACCATGAACACAAACAAAACACACACGAACACTTACAACAGAATTTTTTTTTTTTCGGTATCTCTAGTTCGACAACAACGCCCACAACCCACAACTTATAACCACTTTTTCGGCATCACTAGTTCGACAACAACACCCACATCCCACAACACCCACATCCCACATCCCACATCACCCACACCATACAACACCCACAACAACAACCCACTTATAACATCTTTTTTTTTGGTATCTCTAGTTCGACAACAATACCCACAACCCACAACACCCACAACCCACTTATAAGATCTTTTCGGTATCTCTAGTTCGACAACAACACCCACAACCCACAACACCCACATCCCACAACACCCACAATCCACATCACCCACACCCCACAACACCCACAACAACAACCCACAACTTATAACCACTTTTCAGCGTCTCTAGTTTGACAACAACACCCACAACCCACAACACTCAACCCTCAACAACAACCCACTTATAACATCTTTTTTGGTATCTCTAGTTCGACAACAATACCAACAACACCCACAACCCACATCACCCACAACCCACATCACCCACAACAACAACAACCCACTTATAACATCTTTTCGGTATCTCTAGTTCGACAACAACACCCAAAACCCACAACCCCCACAACTCACAACATCCCACAACACCCACAACCCACAACGCCCCACAACACCCACAACCCACAACACCCCACAACACCCACAACAACAACCCACTTATAACATCTTTTTTCGATATGTCTAGTTCGACAACAATACCCACAACCCTCATCACTTACCAATTTATTCACAATTTTTCCTCTTTCGATACAAATTTTTCCCCTTCTTTTTATTGAATCTTAAAATGTAATACACATTCCTCCCTACATTACTAAAATTCTAATAAAATCCTCTCCATACCCATCTCCTTGTATCCACATAAATTGATAATATACTCACAACAACTAATCATCTCACTACCCAACTACTGCGACATGTTTCTACACCCTCCATTCTTTTCCAATGCATCATAACTTTTCACTTCTATAATTTCTTTTAAAATATTCACACATTTCCTTTATTTTCAGTAAAATCCCCCCCATATTTCACTAAATTTCTAATACAACCCTCCCCATACCCCTCTCCATCTCACCCACATTTCTTCACACCCACTCACCCGTCTCCCAACACACCTCTTCAGATCAAACACAAAAATCACATTTCACATCCACAAATGCATCTCATCACCCATCTCACATCCACTAAAATCACTGTAACCAAGATATTCACAAAATTCTATGACCACCTAACACACACACAGACAACTCACTTTACTTTGAACACTACCAAAAACACCAACAATTACCATTGAATACTCCAAAAACATCATTCGAACACCCCCATCATTTTTTTATAAATATATCACGAACACATCCAACTAAGATATGATATAAATCACATTTTTAGCCACATTCCCTCGATTTCGGTAATATGAACAAAATGATTGGGATAACATTAGAACATTTCCAAACTACGTTGGAGCACATTCAAAAATATATTGGAACACTTCCAAAATACAGTAGAGTACTCCAGAATTACTTTGAACGTCTCAATTTTTGGATATTTCCAAAATTAGTTTTGGAGACTTTATCTTAAAATCGAACATTATTTTTCTTGTTGGTAAACACACTCAATGGTAGAAATATTCACTCGATTTCTGGATAGAAACACAATCCTCACTCTGAGAGACTCCTTGAGCTTATATGGCTTACCTCAAAGTATTGCATCATGATTTTTTTACAATCCCCTCCAGCGACGCCATGAAATGGTGTTCACACCCAAGGTAGATTTTAGATAATCCTCTCTTTCCAGACCAACTGTGTCCTCTTGTGCTAAAATTTGGTGAGGTCACAGGGCTGACAGACACCATGAAATTAACTTAAATGAGATATAACATTTGTATTCTACCTCAATACTTTTTTCATGGTAAGGTTTGATTGATTTAAAATTCATCATGTCTTAAAATTTTTTATTAAACATTTCTCTTTTTATTGAATGAAACATCATATATTATTAATCTTGGTGTAACAACACGCTCTAAACATCATAAATCCTCCCCTCTAAGTCTTGTTCTTCCAAGCCCCGTCACATCGGTACCTATAAATTTTAATATTTTTTTTATTTCATTAGCATATAATAGGGAGAAATTTGCATCATCACCTGTAAAAGATATAAACCAACTAAAAGTTACATATTTTTTTCACTATCCCAAACATATGCATCACAAGTGTTACATCAGTATTCTTCTCGTTAACTTAAATATCTTGTAGATAAATGGTTCAAAGAACTGACATGTTGTTAAATTAGACACATGTGCAACTCTTGGGTATCTTTATTGAGGAAACGTTTCGCCACACAGTGGCTTCATCAGTCCATACTCCTCCTGTTCTTCAAGTTTCTTCTACGTATGGACTGATGAAGCCACTCTGTGGGGAAACGTTTCCTCAATAAAGATACCCAAGAGTTGCACATGTTTCTAATTTAACAACTTAAATATCTTCCCATTATTGACTTAAAAGCATAATCATACTGTGTCCCCTTATTAACGTAAATGAATTAAAAGCGTCTTGTTAACTTAAATGATGTAAGTATTATGGTAGACATGATTCTTGGTGTTCAGGTAGAGAGAGAAGGCCGAAATGGTAAGTGACACATTTCACGAAGAGGTAAATATGAGTTATATATTAGTTCAAATATATCTCTCTCTCTCTTCAAGTTATAATTACTTCCTCATAATAATTTAAATTAATTAAACCACTGATACAAGGTAAATAATTGTTACTTACCTCATGAGGGATACCAAGCACTTCCTTCAATTCTAGAAGACAATAACTTCGAATCATCTTCTAATTCTTTTCATTTCTTCTTTGACAACCATTGTTGTACGAATACCTTCTTCCTTAAATTTCATTATCATATCTTCGAGTATGGGTTTATAATGTGTATTCCAGATATAATGATTTGAAGTTTCATACCTCCCAATACCTTTCAGAAAGATAACCTCTCTTATATTTTTATTGTCTTTCACACTTTTTATGACTCTCTCAATGGATTCCTTGAAATATCTTATTCTGTCTGTGATAGTATCTTTCTTTAAACCATACACCAAATGGGAATCTCTTGATTTTTCAATTAAATTTTGAGAAATGGTATTTTCCTCCAATGGTCCAGCAATACCAAATTGGCTTATTATGGCTGCTAAATAAGGAAGATTCAATTTTCTTTGATCCGGTGAAGGTTCAAACTGGATAACAGTTCCAGGAGTATCACGATCTTCAACTCTGCATCTTCTCAGATTAAATAATGGTTCTCTACTCCGATACACATCAGCATAAGGATATTTCTTACCCAAATAATAACTTGCACCATATCCTTTTATAGCAACACAATTCGCATGAAAAATAATGCAGACGTTGTCACGACAATATTTTTCATCATACAATTTTCCTTCTTCAACTTTAAAATATTTTTCCATCCTATTGTCTGTCTTCATTTTCTTGAGATGGTTAGTCGCACCCTGGTGGAAGAGGTACTAATGTATGATCAACAAAGATCAGAGATGTTTATACTCATCACCATTCCTGCCAGACGTATGATCTCTATTCAGTTGCCTAATAAGGTTTTAGAGTGATGGTGAATAAAACAAAAAAAGTATTATAGAGATATTTTATTTGTCATATTTTACAATAATGATAACAATATTTCTACAACGTTTTTTTAATTCCTTTGCAAAATCATGAACTTTCCCCTTGTTAACTGAAATGAACTAAAAGTGTGCATGCCAATCACCTCCGGCTGAAACACATCCAATTCCTTCTGGAAACACAACTTTTTCCATTATAATCCCGTTGGGATCTGTTAATAACCACTTAACAAGATCATTCATGCACTCTTTGAATATAATCTCACGACCTTTCTTTGTATCTAAATATTTGCATGTATTATAATAGGTCTTATCAACTTTACAGTTCATATAATACTTATGTGGAGGTCCCATCGCATACTGTGCGAACATATTGGCAATCATGGGGTTATTTTTTCCATTATTTACAAATTTTATGCTCCCAAATTTATCACGAGTGACTTCACTAGCTAGATTTGCTTTATGACATCCAGGTGATCTAAATAAATATGGATTGCTAAGTGGTAAAACCTGACATAAAGCATCAGCAAGACCTCCCTTTTTCAATTTAACAGCACAACAATTTGCTTGTTGTACTAAAAGAATTTTATCACTGCCGCTAAAATCTTTTGTAATATTACCTTTCATTAACGAAAGATATTTTTCTTCATCTTTTGTTGCTTCTTTACCTGTAATTTTGATAAAATATAGTATTATATCCCAAAAATTAAGTTTGTTACTCAACAAATGAAAAAAAAAATTCTCATTAGAATTTCTAAAAATTACATTGTGGGTGAATTTACTCAATAATATCTCATTAAAAACTCACGTTCAAAATCTTCCATTGCTATAAGCATTTCTTTATTGGTGAGATATTGTTCAGTCACCTTCCTTTGTTTTGGAGGGTTGTGATCAAGGTCTTCTATCGAATTAATCATTTCTTTATCAGATCAGTGATGTGTAGACACTTTTACTTCTGTAACAAATTTTTCACATGTAACTTCCACTTATTAAATGAACTTTTCTTCTTGTTAACTTAAACACAAGATGACTCTAACATGAATTTTTTTTTTAGACTATAACAAAAATCTCACTTGAATTTTAACAGTCCAGGGAAATTAGGTAGATCTAAAGTCTCCATCTAAATACTCTTGTAACTCAATACAGATGTGTCTTCTTATACTCTTTTCACCACGAGGGTTGTCGAGTTAGTAGTTTTTATAACTATATGAGTAGAGAAATTTGTTCCATGAAAAACACTATGTGGCATCACCATGATGATAGGTGAATGAACCTACACGAGTTTAGTGTCATACAGGATGGGGAGAGTTAAACATTTGTTGGATTTCTTTGGTGAGGTGAAGAATCTTAAGTGGAATGAATATAAACCTTTAATATCCAGAGGAGGTGATCTTAACAAGAAAAAGTTGTATCGTGGATGATAGATGAACAAACCCCCATAGGGGAACTTCGCCAAGTGTGTTGATTTCTAGCAAATGATTGGAATTGGTAATGCGTTTGTTGGGTCCTGTAGAGTGTAATCATAACTTACTTCAATGGTATTATGACTTGTTATTACTATACCAATGGTACATACTTGGAAATGCATGAAGACAATTAAAGGTAAGATAATTTGATCAATGAGTATCGTGACGTCACTCCGTGACCTCTTGTTATGAACATTAAAATGGTATAAAATACCGACAGATTGTTAGGTAAGACACATATGCAACAGTTAGGTATCTTTATTTTATACCATTTTAATGTTCATTCTGTCAGACACTGCAACACAAGGGTATCTTGGTACAGACCATCAACTTCGACCTCTACTAGTGAGAACGGCTGGGTTTGAGAGGGACCTGCCCTCCCAAAGCAACCTACGTCTCACCTCCTGGCACTATATAAAGGCTCCATCCTGTCACTTCAACTTCATATTGTTTCAGACAACGGAACAATGCTCTTCTCCAGACTGAGGGACTGACCACCTCAAAACTTTAAGGGTGATGGACTGATTACATCGTCTTCGAGTATCCTCTGCTTCTATCAACTTTTCTGTACTCGACTGAAGAAGCCTACTGTGTAGGCGAAACGTTTCCAAATAAAGATACCTAACTGTTGCATATGTGTCTTACCTAACACCTCTTGTTATCCTGTTTTAACGTGTTGCTGGATAGTGACGTCACAAGCAAGTAGTAAGTGTTGCCAAAAAAAAATATTGTCTGAATATTTCTTTTCACTGAAAAATAAGGAAAGTTAACAATGGCTAAACATATTATTTGAAATATGCAATGGATAATATATATGCTTTGAAGAAATCCCCTGTAATGTGCATTTGTATTATTAAAAAAAAAATGATATTCGATGATGACAATGATTGAAATTTTTGGTATAAATATTTGGAGTGAAATGGTAAGGAATCACTTGAGCAGAAGAAGAAATATGGAGGTGGTTGCGACAAAACATACTAGTGTGGTGTTTATAGAAATGTTATATACAATTAAGATAGTCGAACCCATTCAAAAAAAAGTTGATGCGGAACATGTTCTCTCAAAAGAAGTGATTGTAGCTGAGGTACGAGAAATGACTCAACGATGGAGTGAAGAAATATTGGAAAATTTATTGTTACGAGAATGTGAATGGAGTAGTCATTTATCTTAAACTTTTATTATTCCAAAGCTCAAAAAATTAATTATGAAAATGGATTTTGAAATGGCTGATCCTAGTTTAGGTAAGTTTAATGAAATTTTCATTTAATACTATTTAGCAACTCTTTATGTGTATGGGAGAGTTGTGTGTAAGTCACCCCCAGACATTGTCCGGGAACCGCATGGAAAGCATTTAATATGGGGAAACTTGGCGATTTCATTGTTATTTGTGAAACGGTGAAAGATCTTCCTTGGTTGGAATTTTGCAACACTGGCAATCAACTCTTAAGGAAAGATGGTGAATCACTGAGTGAAAAGAATTTTCAACGAGTTAAAATTGGTTAGAAAATGAACTTGATTCGCATGAATTCATTGATGAAATGGTAACGGAATGGAGTGACGATCTGGTATATTATATTTTGGAAAACAATATATCTGAAAACTTTGTCAGTCAAATATTTAATAGAGAGTATAATCTGTGCATTTTGCATAGATGGTACAACACAAAGAAGTGGAAATTAATTTGGAGAGAACTTTTCACAGATAATAAACAATATATTAAAAACATTGAACCTAATGTGTGAGTAACTTATAAGGTAAGCAAAAATTGTTTACCTTGTGTCAGTGGTTTAATTCATTTAAATTATTATGAGGAAGTAATTATAACTTGAAGAGAGAGAGAGAGATATATTTGAACTAATATATAACTTATATTTACCTCTTCGTGAAATGTGTCACTTACCATTTCGGCCTTCTCTCTCTACCTGAACACCAAGAATCATGTCTACCATAATACTTACATCATTTAAGTTAACAAGACGCTTTTAATTCATTTACGTTAATAAGGGGACACGGTATGATTATGCTTTTAAGTCAATAATGGGAAGATATTTAAGTTGTTAAATTAGAAACATGTGCAACTCTAGGGTATCTTTATTGAGGAAACGTTTCGCCACAGAGTGGCTTCATCAGTCCATACGTAGGAGAAACTTGAAGAACAGGAGGAGTATGGACTGATGAAGCCACTGTGTGGCGAAACGTTTCCTCAATAAAGATACCCAAGAGTTGCACATGTGTCTAATTTAACAACATGTCAGTTCTTTGAATCATTCATCTACAAGATATTTAAGTTAACGAGAAGAATACTGATGTAACACTTGTGATGCATATGTTTGGGATAGTGAAAAAAATATGTAACTTTTAGTTGGTTTATATCTTTTACAGGTGATGATGCAAATTTCTCCCCATTATATGCTACGAAATCAAAAAAATATTAAAATTTATAGGTACCGATGTGACGGGGCTTGGAAGAACAAGACTTAGAGGGGAGGATTTATGATGTTTAGAGCGTGTTGTTACACCAAGATTAATAATATATGATGTTTCATTCATTAAAAAGAGAAATGTTTAATAAAAAATTTTAAGACATGATTAATTTTAAATCAATCAAATCTTACCATGAAAAAAGTATTGAGGTAGAATACAAATGTTATATCTCATTTAAGTTAATTTCATGGTGTCTGTCAGCCCTGTGACCTCACCAAATTTTAGCACAAGAGGACACAGTTGGTCTGGAAAGAGAGGATTATCTAAAATCTACCTTGGGTGTGAACACCATTTCATGGCGTCGCTGGAGGGGATTGTAAAAAAATCATGATGCAATACTTTGAGGTAAGCCATATAAGCTCAAGGAGTCTCTCAGAGTGAGGATTGTGTTTCTATCCAGAAATCGAGTGAATATTTCTACCATTGAGTGTGTTTACCAACAAGAAAAATAATGTTTGATTTTAAGATAAATTCTCCAAAACTAATTTTGGAAATATCCAAAAATTGAGACGTTCAAAGTAATTCTGGAGTACTCTACTGTATTTTGGAAGTGTTCCAATATATTTTTGAATGTGCTCCAACGTAATTTGGAAATGTTCTAATGTTATCCCAATAATTTTGTTCATATTGTGGAATGTGGCTAAAAATGTGATTTATATCATATCTTAGTTGGATGTGTTCGTGATATATTTATAAAAAAAAATGATGGGGGTGTTCGAATGATGTTTTTGGAGTATTCAATTGCAATTGTTGGTGTTTTTGGTAGTGTTCAAAGTAAAGTGAGTTGTCTGTGTGTGTGTTAGGTGGTCATAGAATTTTGTGAATATCTTGGTTACAGTGATTTTAGTGGATTTGAGATGGGTGATGAGATGCATTTGTGGATGTGAAATGTGATTTTTGTGTTTGATCTGAAGAGGTGTGTTGGGAGACGGGTGAGTGGATGTGTAGAAATGTGGGTGAGATGGAGAGGGGTAAGGGGAGGGTTGTATTAGAAATTTAGTGAAATATGGGAGGGATTTTACTGAAATTAAAGGAAATGTATGAATACTTTAAAAGAAATTATAGAAGTGAAAAGTTATGATGCATTGGAAAAGAATGGAGGGTGTAGAAACATGTCGCAGTAGTTGGGTAGTGAGATGATTAGTTGTTGTGAGTATATTATCAATTTATGTGGATACAAGGAGATGGGTATGGAGAGGATTTTATTAGAATTTTAGTAATGTAGGGAGGAATGAGTATTACATTTTAAGATTCAATAAAAAGAAGGGGAAAAATTTGTTTCGAAAGAGGAAAAATTGTGAATAAATCGATAAGTGATGAGGGTTGTGGGTATTGTTGTCGAACTAGACATATCGAAAAAAGATGTTATAAGTGGGTTGTTGTTGTGGGTGTTGTGGGGTGTTGTGGGTTATGGGTGTTGTGGGGCGTTGTGGGGCGTTGTGGGTTGTGGGTGTTGTGGGATGTTGTGGGTTGTGGGTGTTGTGGGTTGTGGGTGTTGTGGGATGTTGTGGGTTGTGGGTGTTGTGGGTTGTGGGTGTTGTTGTCGAACTAGAGATACCGAAAAGATGTTACAAGTGGGTTGTTGTTGTTGTGGGTGATGTGGGTTGTGGGTGATGTGGGTTGTGGGTATTGTTGTTGAACTATAGATACCAAAAAAGATATTATAAGTGGGTTGTTGTTGTGGGTTGAGTGTTGTGGGTTGTGGGTGTTGTTGTCAAACTAGAGATGCTGAAAAGTGGTTATAAGTTGTGGGTTGTTGTTGTGGGTGTTGTGGGGTGTGGGTGATGTGGGTTGTGGGTGTTGTGGGATGTGGGTGTTGTGGGTTGTGGGTGTTGTTGTCGAACTAGAGATACCGAAAAGATGTTATAAGTGGGTTGTGGGTGTTGTGGGTTGTGGGTATTGTTGTCGAACTAGAGATACCAAAAAAAAGATGTTATAAGTGGGTTGTTGTTGTGGGTGTTGTATGGTGTGGGTGATGTGGGATGTGGGTGTTGTGGGATGTGAGTGTTGTTGTCGAACTAGTGATGCCGAAAAAGTGGTTATAAGTTTTGGGTTGTGGGCGTTGTTGTCGAACTAGAGATACCGAAAAAGAGGTGATTCTGTTGTAAGTGTTCGTGTGTGTTTTGTTTGTGCTTATGTTATATCTTAGTTGGAGGTGAGTGTACTCATAGAAATTGGTAATCGTCTTGGTTATAGTGATTTGAGAGGATTTGTGTGAAAATGGGTGTTAGTCTGTGATGTTGATCTTAGTTTATGGTGATTTTGGTGGTGTTTGGGCAGTATTCGGTGCTGTTTTGGTAGTATTCAGTGGTGTATTTGGGAGTACTCAAATGGTGTTTTAGACTATACAAAGGTGTTTTTGAAGGTGTTCAAATGATGTGCAAGAGTATTTATGAAGGTGTTCTGGGAGTATTCAGTGGTGATTTGGGGGTGTTCGAATGATGTTTTTGGAGTATTCAAAGGTAATTGATGGTGTTTTTGGTGTCGTTCAAAGTAAAGTGACTGAGTTAGTTTTTGTGATACTGTTGTAAAAATCTGGAGAATGAGGGAGGAGTTTGGGGGATGAGTTGTAATTTAATGAAATATGTAAGTGTAGATAAATTAGAGATGTCAAATCTTATTTGGGAGTATTCAAAATGTTGTCTTGGAAATGTTTTAGTGTTGTTTGGAAATGTTCAAAGGTGCTTTTGTGAGTATTCAAATGATTTATGAGAGTGTTTTGAAGGTGGTCAAAGTGAGGTGTGTGTGTGTGTGTGTGTGTGTGTGTGCGTATTAACTTCGTAATATATAAAATTGTGACTAGTGAATTTATCGAAAAGTGGTTATAAGTTGTAAGTGTTGTGGTGACTTTTTCTGATGAAATAGTTAAAACGAGAAAAATGTCTAGACTTGAGGAGAGTGAATCTTTTGTAAAGAAATTGTGGATTGTTGTGGGTATTAACGAAAAAATGTGGAATTATTTGGGTTATCCGGGGTTAAGAGTGAAAATGTTTTCCCTATGTTGTATATGAAATGTGTAATACTGAGATGGTGACGACGAAGAAGATCCAGAACAAAATGCGCAGAATTTCTTCAAGAGAAAAATATGTTGGTTTTAGTCAATGAATTGTACCTTTTTTTGTTGTATTACCAGAAATGTATATGAAATGCATTGGTTGTATAATAAATAGTGTTATCCTGCATTTTAAGTTATTGTCTGCTCGACAAGATTCAGCCTGTGTGTGTGTGAGGTCATCACGTGAAGTCACTGACATAGGAGGAAGTCGACAAGATTCAGCCTGTATGTGTGAGGTCATCGCGTGACGTCACTGACCGCCGAGTAAACACAGGTGGGGTGACGCCACACTTGTTTAGACCTGTAGTAAGAGAAAGTACCATGCCCCATAGGGGGAGTACATTTGAATGCTTACCCCCAGAGGGGGGAATCGAAAAACTTGATCCAAGGAGATGGAGTCTTTGTATTATTTGATATCGAGAAAAACTTGATCCGAGGAATTGGAGCAGGGAATTTGGGGTGGAAGTGGGTGGTGGGAGGGGTACCCACAGGGGGAAACCCAAAAACTTGATCCAAGGAGATGGACGAGGAATATTTGGGGTAGAAGTGGATGGTGGGGGAAATCTTTGTATTATTGATATCGAGAAAAACTTGATCCGAGGAGATGGAGCAGGAATATTTGGGGGTGGAAGGAGGGGTACCCAAAAAATTTGATCCAAGGAGATGGAGTCTTTGTATTATTTGATATCGAGAAAAACTTGATCCGAGGAATTGGAGACCACAAGAAAATGAAATTCAAAAAAAAAAATTCGAAAAAATTTGGGGTAGAAGTGGATGGTGGGAGGGGTACCCATAGGGGGGAATCCAAAAACTTGATCCGAGGAGATCATAAGAAATTCGAAACCCCAGAGCGGGGAATCCAAAAAACTTGACCCGAGGAAGTGGAGTCTTTGTATTATGGAGAAAAACTTGATCCAAGGAGATGGAGGAGAAATACTTGGGGTGGAAGTGGGAGTCCATTTTGAATGCTTACCCCCAGAGGGGGGAATCCCAAAAATTTGATCCGAGGAGATGGAGTCTTTGTATTATTGATATCGAGAAAAACTTGATCCGAGGAGATGGAGATCATAAGAAATTCAAAAAAAAAATCGAAAAAATTTGGGATGGGGGTGAAAGTGGGAGGGGAAACCTCAAAAATTTGATCCGAGGAGATGGAGATCATAAGAAGATGAAATTTGAAAAAAATCGGAAAAAATTCGGGGCGCGGGGGCGATCCGGACGACGCTGCGGAAGGCGCTGCAGAAGGTGTGGGCGGGCGCGAGGGCGCGGGCGGGTGGGCTTGAGGGCGCAGCAGGCGGGCACGTGGGCGGCAGGTCGGCGTGAGGGCGGGGTGGGTGGGGGGCATGGGTGTGGGGTTGTGGGTGTGGTGGGGGCGTTGAGGGCGAGGTGGTCGAGGGCGAGGTGGTCGAGGGTGAGGTCAAGGTGGTCGATGGCGAGGTGGTCGAGGGTGAGGTCAAGGTGGTCGAGGGCGAGGTGATCGAGGGTGATGTGGTCGAGGGCGGGCGCGCGGGCGCAGAAGGAGACCGCTCAGGCGCAGACCTTTCGGAAGGAGACTGCTCAGCCGCAGACCTTTCAGGAGGGGACCGCTCAGGAATACAGCGCTCAGCCGCAGAGACCGCTGAGCCGCCTTCGGCATTGCTTATATAAAGTTTTGTGTATGTAATAATTTCTCAAAACTCATTCTGAACCAAGCGAGAAAAATATATTTCATTGTGTTTGTTTTTATTAAATTATTGTAAACTTATCTAAAATATATTTAGCTGGATAAGGCTAAATTTAATTGGGCTTGTTACAATAAGATTAGGTAAACTTTCTAATTTTCTCTTGGTACAAAATTATTAATTTTTACTTAAACATAAATGAAAAAAAATATATCTTTAAACGTATTGGAGAAAATTTTAGAAATGACTAAATTTTAAATGAGTTCTTGCCAATTGACCAATTTTACCTATTCGGTATGATACACACACACACACACACACACACACATATATATATATATACATTATATATATATATATATATATATATATATATATATATATATATATATATATATATATATATATAGGAGTGAATGGAGACGAATTGTATTTGGGACCTGACGATCTGTTGGAGTGTGAGCAGGGTATTATTTAGTGAAGGGATTCAGGGAAACCGGTTATTTTTGTATAGCCGGACTTGACTCCTGGAAATGGGAAGTACAATGCCTGCACCCTAAAGGAGGGGTTCGGGATATTAGCAGTTTGGAGGGATATGTTGTGTATCTTTATACGTATATGCTTCTAAACTGTTGTATTCTGAGCACCTCTTCAAAAACAGTGATTATGTGTGAGTGAGGTGAAAGTGTTGAATGATGAAAGTATTTTCTTTTTGGGGATTTTCTTTTGTTTTTTGGGTCATCCTGCCTCGGTGGGAGACGGCCGACTTGTTAAATATAAATATACATATATATATATATATATATATATATATATATATATATATATATATATATATATATATATATATATATATATATATATATATATATATATATATACATATATGCAAAGCAACCATTATAAGATTCCTTGTAAAATTTGCGATAAAGTTTATTACGATCAAACTGGTAAAAATCTCGAACTAAGATTAAAACAACATAAATATAGCATTAGAACTGGACAAGATTCCAATGCTCTATTTATTCATGTAAGAGATTTTAACCATCCAATAGATTTTCAAAAAGTTGAGAAAGTAGTATCAAGCAAGTCCATGGTCAACAGGAATATAATTGACAATAATATGAATATTTCCTTTGGTTTATATAAATTAGATCCATTTATAATTAATAGAATTTAGGAAGAATTTAATAATACACTGGACAAATAATAATTTTTAAAATTTTCTTGGGTAGAATAGTTTGTTGATGGGTTGTACGAAGGACCTGTCCAGTTGGGTCGGCGCGCGTCAGTTGTTTAACTGTTGTGGGATCTGATAGTGAGGTGTTGGCCAGACCCCTTATGTACCTCCTTGGATGCTTTACTTTCATAGTTCCTTGACAATGTGAGTAGTCACAAAAGCGCTTGGAATTTCTCTATTCTTTCACAGTGGTTGTTTTGCATATTCTGAAATCACCTGTTTACTGTGATCTTATTGCATATATATATATATATATATATATATATATATATATATATATATATATATATATATATATATATATATATATATATATACATACATACATATACATATATTCCATTCAATATTTCATAATATATATTATGTTTCAACAACAATTCTTGAGGTCTGCATATATCTTTATTTTTTATTTTTTCAAACTGTTTACCTAAATAATATTTTTTCCTCATTTTAATCACCTGTTGCTACATATTATATCTCCTGTGAAACATAATCACCTTCTCTGAAAGTTTTTGTCTTTCCAAGAACTGATATCGTTTCATTACATCTCTCTCAGCTGACGACAAACATGGTTGGTCCTTGCTTCAGCATCATATTCTCTCCCTTTCTTCTTGATCTGGGCACATCCTCTGCTACCGTGGGCTGGCTCTTCAGTATTATGCAGCTAATGTGGAATGCTTCTGGTTTTGTCGTGGGTCCTCTAGTGGAGGTGTTCGGCTGGAGGAAAGTGGCCTTAGTGTCTGCCATCACCGCCTCTTGCTCTCTCATTATTTCCACCTTCTCCACCTCAGTCATATATCTCCTATTTTCCTTCTCTATCCTTGGAGGTAAGTATCATAAAGTTAATATTTATGTATATATAAAATCTTGCTACAATTTGACTTGCGTATTCATATTAAAGAATCAATAATTATTCTTATCGTATTTTGTATATTTTATCTATCTTATTTAATGCAGGTGTATGGAAACCAGTCAAAGATCTGGCAAAGATAATGTGGTGGTGTCAGCCAGCACATTATCTTTGCCGGCTGTGTGGAGTACAGAGATGTATGGTTGCAACCGTAATGCTCAAACATAAGTCGAGTGTTCTTGTTCTTCACTGAGCTAAGGTCCGTTAAAGGATTATGGTCACTGAAGACTGATCGCACGTGATGAGCTGTTTAGGAACATTTCGAAATGCTCCAGAGCCTTCTTCTCTATGGTGAAAAAGGCCCGCTGATAGGCGTGGTATTTGACTGAGTAATACGTCACAGGATGCAGACCACTCTCAACAGAAGCTTGGAGTAACATCGCTCAAGTCCCCTAGTCACAAGCAACAACCTGTAATACAAATGGTATTGAAAAATCGGGTGGCAAAAGTATTGGAGCAGCGAATAAGAGGCGTTTAACATGGTTAAACGCCTCTTGATAATTTGGGGTCCAGCAAAATGTATTATTTTTATTATAATCCAAAAGAAGTGCTAAACCACAAGGGCTATACAGCGCTGCAGGGCAGGGAAGGAAGCGAGGGTATTGGGTGGCAAAAGGGAAAGGAATGATTAGTAGGTTATGGAGAATAGCGGGGCAGCGGATAGTGCAGGGGTAAAGGGTAGCAAGAAATTGAGGCAGAAGGGGCTGAGGGGAGTGCTAAAGGTATCGTCATTAGAGTTTGTGGAGTAAATCAGTTGTTGTTAAAAAGTCAATGAAAGAGTCCGGATTAAAGGAGGGTCCATTAGCAAGAAGGGAAGGTAAAGAGAGAGCAGTAGAGCGGAGATGATGCTGGAGGTAAATTCTGCGTGCTCGTTGATAAAGTGGGCAGTCTAACAGAAAGTGACTAACTGATACTGGAACCTGACAATTCTCAAAGAGACTAACAGAGCGCCTCTCCACGGGATATCCATGAGTAAGATGAGTGTGGCCAATGTGAAGACGGGAGAGAGTAGTCTCCCAACCTCGACACTGATGACAAGTCGACGGCCAGTAACCTATACTTGGTTTAATAGAATGAAGTTTGTTATTGAGCAGATCAGACCAACGTTGTTGCCAACGGGTGTGAAGCAAAATAGTCTGTGAATGGAACACCTCGATATGAAACTGGAAGGTCATGTACTGCTGACCGTGCAGCAGTATCTGCCTGTTCATTGCCCTGTACGTCAACATGATCAGGGACCCAACAAAAATCTATATCTCTATGCTTGGTAGAGATATGGTGCAACCAAAGTTGGATATGAAGAACTAGGGGGTGAGGTTATTACAACCCAGGAATTCAAAGGCCTGTTATTCTGGGTGTAAAGGGAGCAAAACAATCACAGCAGAAAACTTTTGATTTATATTATCCTTTCACCAAGTAAAAACAGAAGTATGTACACTATATACACTATGTACAACAATAGGTATTAGTGCACACCACGGTAAGCAAGGCAGAGCAGAGGCCACTAGAGAGCAGAATGTGCTTCAACCAGCTCTAGAATGGAAATGACAAGGGCAGACAGGCAGGTGGTGCCCACAACACCTCTGTGATTGCCAGAACTATCTTCTCATTGGCTGAACCTGGGTACTGATTGAATGACGGGGCCCCATCATCCGACCCTTAGTACTGGTTTGCTGGTTGGTGGAGATAGCCTTTCAATGAGGGTGTGTACATGCACCAAATAAAGGTTACGTACTCTTTGCATGTGTCAACCCCCCCCCCCCCCCCCGAGAGAGCTCAGGAATAGGCTCCCACCTCCCATTGGTAACCGTGCTACCATGTCACCATATGGGACTGCCTTTCCTCTCAACCATCCAACTCTTAGATAGAGCTCAGCTTTATTCGCTACATAAAGCCAAACCCTAAACTTAGAGTGAGACAGCAGACATTAGGGTTAACGTAGGTCCAAGGTATGGGTGGACGGTAGCCCTCACCCCCTCACTAAAAAAATCCCACAACATACATAAAGGGGGAAAAAGAGCTAGAAACCAGTTACCACAGGTCCCTAACACATCCTAACCTAATACATTAATACATTCGGGATAAAGCATCTGCCAACTTATTTTCTTTGCCGGCAATGTGTATTATTCTGAGAAAATAGGGCTGCAGTCGTAGACTCCATCTCACGAGCCTCGTATTGTGGTTCTTCATGGCTTGGAGATATACCAGAGGGTTGTGGTCACTGTAGACAGTGACCACCTGTGAAGTCTGGCCCACGTAAACATCGAAGTACTTAAAGGCTAGTACCAGCACGAAGGCTTCTTTTTCAATGGTAGAGTATGCCCTCTGATGCAGCTGGAACTTTGCCGAGAAGAATGCTACAGGCTGCAACTCATCGTGCTCAATTTGTAACAGTACTGCCCCAACCCCAGACTCACAAACATCAACCTGTAATGAGAAAGGTTTGGAGAAGTCTGGAGACTAAAGAATGAGTGCAGTGCACAATAATCTTTTTGCTTTCGTAAAAGCATTTTGACATTCTGGGGTCCAATTAAAGGGAACTTTATGACTGGTAAGAGAGGTAAGAGGCGCTACAATATCTGACATTTTTTTTACAGAATCTTCTGTAAAACCCTATTATGCCTAGGAAACGTTGAAGAGATTTTCTTTCATGGGGAATTGGGTAAACTTTAATGACAAGAACTTTAGCAAATTTAGGAGCAACTTTGTCACTACCTACTTCATGGCCCAGAAAAGTAACAGTAGCCTGGCTGAAGGAAGACTTAGATAAATTAACAATCAAATGAAAACTCTGGAAGGTCTCAGAGAGAGCCTTAAGTCTAAATAGGTGTTGATCCCAAGTATCAGACACCACCACTATGTCATCTAAATAAGCTGCCGTGCCTTCAAGTCCTTTAATAGCCTGATGGATAAGTTTCTGCAATGAAGAGGGGGAGTTTTTCATTCTGAATGGGGTAACTGTATATTGATAATGACCTCTTGGAATTATGAAGGCAGAGATATCCTTCGCCTTATCCGTCAAAGGTACCTAATAGTAACCTTTAAGGAGATTTAACTTAGACACCAAAGTAGCCTTACCCACAAAGTTGATTACGTCATCCAGACGAGGAAGAGGGTAAGCATCTGTGATTGTGACCTCATTCACCTTACGGTAGTCTGTACACATGTCTAGGAATTTAAACTGATAGATTATAGAGGTATGGGTGTTTGTGGGAAACAATCAGGCTGCAGCATTAGGGTTAAAAACAGCAGTTATTACCGGGATACCTCAGGGATATGTTTAAACGACAATATTCAAAATAAAGTTGCTAGTAATGGCAAATCAATTGATCAACAAACAAACAGAGATAGTAGAGGGCAACGAGTGACTAGCTCCCTAAAGGTTTACTATACAAACAGTAGGAGTCTAAGAAATAAGATAGATGAGATAAAATTACTTGCAAGTGTAGGTAATATAGATATTATTGGTATAACAGAGACCTGGTTCAACCTGAAAGATAGAGAAATGCCTTCTGAATGCAACATACAGGGTTATAAACTATTCCACATGATAGGGTCAACAGGAAGGGTGGTGGTGTGGCGATATATGTCAGAGAAAATTTAAATTGTTGTCTTAGACATGATATAAGATTAGAAACATCGAACACAGAATCGGTTTGGCTACAATTTCTAGAGGGACGTGACAAATTAATTTTGGGTGTGATTTATAGGCCCCCAAACCTTGATAGGGAGTGCAGTAAGCTGTTATGGGACGGAATTCATAAGGCATCTAGATATGAAAATGTTGTGATAATGGGAGATTTTAACTTTAGACAAATTGATTGGAACAATATGACAGGAAATCTTGAGTCTAGTGACTTTCTTGATACGGTTCAGGATTGCTTTTTAGAACAAATTGTGACAGAACCAACTAGAGGAAACAATCTGCTTGACTTGGTTCTTGCGGTTAATGATGAGCTTGGGGAAAGCGATCACAAATCACTTAGTTTCAATATATCATGGAATTACCCAGATAACTGCAATCAAATCTCTGTCCCAGATTTTCGCTTGGCCGACTTCATGGGACTGAAAAATTACTTGGGTGGGCTAAATTGGGATGTCCTGATTATGGGTCAGGTAGGTGATCTTGGTTGCCAATATGACGTTTTTCAGAGCATAGTTCTAGCTGCTCAGACAACTTTTGTTCCTAGTAGGGAAATTAGATCTAACAAAAATGATCCCAAATGGATGAACAATAGATTAAAACATCTCATTGGTCAAAAGAGAGAGGCATATATAGGCGTATCAAAAGAGGGGATGGGGAGTTAAGAAATCAATATATTCAATTAAAGAGAGAAATAAAAAAAGAATAAGAAAAGCAAAAAGGGATTATGAGGCTAAGGTCGCAAGGAATTCAAAGACTAACCCAAAAGGGTTCTTTCAGGTATACAGAAGTAAGATTAGGGACAAGATTGGCCCACTTAAGAGTAACTCTGGTCAGATCACTGACAGTGATAAGGATATGTGTGAAATACTAAATAACTACTTCCTCTTAGTTTTCACCCAGGAAAATACTAGCGATATTCCTGAAATAATAGATTACGTAGAACAGGATGATAATAAACTATGTACGATAGCGGTAACTAGTGACATGGTCCTCAGACAAATAGAGAAACTAAAACCTAACAAATACCCAGGTCCTGATGAACTGTCTGCAAGGGTGTTAAAGGAATGTAAAGAGGAACTTAGCATACCTTTGGCTAATCTTTTTAACATATCACTACAAACTGGCATAGTGCCTGATAAGTGGAAAATGGCAAATGTAATACCTATTTACAAGGCAGGTGACAGGTCCTTGGCTTCGAACTATAGACCAATAAGTCTTACCTCCATAGTGGGAAAATTTATGGAATCAATAATTGCCGAAGCAATTCGTAGCCATCTTGACAGGCACAGATTGATTAATGATTCTCAACACGGTTTTACAAAGGGGCGTTCCTGTCTTACGAATTTACTAACTTTTTTCACTAAGGTGTTTGAGGAGGTAGATCATGGTAATGAATATGATATTGTGTATATGGACTTCAGTAAGGCTTTCGATAGAGTTCCACACCAGAGGCTATTGAGGAAACTTAGGGCACACGGAATAGGAGGAGAAATATTTTCCTGGGTAGAGGCATGGCTGACAAATAGACAGCAGAGAGTTTGCATAAATGGGGAGAAATCAGAATGGGAGCACGTCACAAGCGGTGTTCCTCAGGGGTCAGTGTTGGGCCCGTTGTTGTTCACAATTTACATAAACGACATAGATGAGGGAATAAATAACGACATAAGCTATTTGCTGATGACACCAAAATAGGCCGTCCAATTCATTCTAATGAGGACATTAGAGCACTCCAGGATGATTTGAATAGACTGACGCAATGGTCAGAGAAGTGGCAGATACAGTTTAATATTGACAAATGCAAAGTTCTAAATGTTGGACAGTTAAATATCCATGCCACATATCAACTAAATAATGTAGATCTTAATACTACCGATTGCGAAAAGGATTTAGGAGTTCTGGTTAGCAGTAATCTAAAACCAAGACAACAGTGCATTAGTGTTCGCAATAAAGCTAACAGAATTCTTGGCTTCATATCTAGAAGTATAAATAATAGAAGCCCTCAGGTTGTTCTTCAACTCTATATATCCTTGGTTAGGCCTCATTTAGAGTATGCTGCTCAGTTCTGGTCACCGTATTACAGAATGGATATAAATGCTCTGGAAAACGTACAAAGGAGGATGACAAAGATGATCCCATGTATCAGAAATCTTCCCTATGAGGATAGACTGAGGGCCCTGAATCTGCACTCTCTCGAAAGGCGTAGAATTAGGGGGGATATGATCGAGGTGTATAAATGGAAAACAGGAATAAATAAAGGGGATGTAAATAGTGTGCTGAAAATTTCCAGCCAAGACAGGACTCGCAGCAATGGTTTCAAGTTGGAAAAATTCAGATTCAGGAAGGATATAGGAAAGTACTGGTTTGGTATTAGAGTTGTGGATGAGTGTAACAAGCTCCCGAGTACAGTTATTGAGGCTAAAACGTTGTGTAGTTTTACAAATAGGTTAGATAAATACATGAGTGGGTGTGGGTGGGTGTGAGTTGGACCTGACTAGCTTTGCTGCTGGGTCTGGTGCAGTGCTCCATCCTTGAGTGGGGTGACCAGACTGGTTGGGTCATTGGGATAATCCGGGGGGTGGGTCATTGGTCTAATCCGGGGGGTGGGACATGGACCTGCTCCGCGTGGGTCAGTAGGCCTGTTGCAGTGTTCCTTCTTTCTTACGTTCTTATATTCTAACCCATCCTCTAACAGAAATTCTACCTCCTGCTGAAGTAGCTTCTGTTTTTCAGGGGAAAAGTTTAATAGGTTTAAAGTTTCCCACATCTACGTCATGATAACCTAATGTACATTTTTCGGCACATCCGAAAAAATATCAGGGTATGACTGTAGAAGCGTAGTTAAACTTGTTACTTGAGTTTCAGATAGCCCCACCATTAAAGGGCTAGGGTCCTTGAGGAGGACAGAGTTTGGAAGCTTTACATTAATTCCAGGAATAGAGTGCAAAGAGTCAGAGTCGTCCTCAGAGGTAGAGGATAGAGTCATTACTGGGACTTTATCTGGCGCATGAAAAGATTTTAATTGATGAATGTGGTAAGTTTTAGTTTTTGAGGTCTTATCAAGGGGAGATACCACATAATTTACATCAGATAATTTACTTACAATTTGCATAGGTCCCGTAAATCTAGCTTTCAAGGTGTGGCCAGGTATAGGTTCCTGTACCAACACCTTGTCTCCTGGATGGAAGGAGCGGAATTGTGCATTTCTGTCATACCTCTGTTTCATCTTGTTTTGAGCTGCCTTTAGATTAGCCTTGGCTAACTGACGTGCCACCTGCAACCTTGAAGACGTGTTGTAGAGTGTTGAGCACAAGTCTTTTCCCATCCATCCTTCCTTGAGCACCCGAAGAGGACCTTGTACATTGTGACCAAAGATCGGCACAGTTTCCCTTATTGGAAACAGCAACAAAGGTAGTGATTCATCCCAGTCTGTAGGAAAATGCATACATAAAGTTCTCATCATGGTTTTTAACGTCTGATGGAATCTTTCCAAGGCGCCTTGGGACTGAGGAAGATAGGCAGT
This sequence comes from Cherax quadricarinatus, assembly GCF_038502225.1. Taxonomy (NCBI): domain Eukaryota; kingdom Metazoa; phylum Arthropoda; class Malacostraca; order Decapoda; family Parastacidae; genus Cherax; species Cherax quadricarinatus. Next base: position 40,744,089 of record NC_091292.1, read on the forward strand.
GGATAAGTTGTGGATTATCCCTAACCTAGTTAATGCTTCCCTAAATGCTTTGGCAGTGAAGTTAGTACCTTGTTCACTTTGAATAGATTTAGGAATGCCAAAACAAGAAATAAATCTGGTTAAAGCCTTGAGAATGGCTTTAGTATTAATACTGTGCATGGGAATTGCTTCTGGGTATTTAGTTACTCTATTCATAATGGTAAATAAATACTGATTTCCAGACTTTGACTTAGGTAGTGGACCTACACAATCTATAATTAATTCTGCAAAAGGTTCTCCATCAGCAAGTATAGGCTGGAGAGGTGCAGGTTTAATGGAATGTCCAGGTTTCCCTACTTGTTGACATTCTCAGCAACATCGGATATGTTTCTTCACATCCTACCTTAATTTCGGCCAATAGAATTCTTTTGTGATTCTGTATAATGTTCTTAGTAATTCTTAGGTGACCTCCTAATGAAGTATTATGAGTTATATTCAATATTTGAGGTCTAGTCGCTTTTAAGTTTATATTTGACTGGATGATCCGAAAAGGATTTACCCATGGCTACCTGAAAAGCGAAATTCAAAGAAGGTCCCGGAAGAACAGTCCCTCGGGCATGGAAACAGAGATATCTGGCAATCCTGCTACCCTGGAATAGGAAGGCTTGATCTGGGTCTGTTCACTAAATTTACGAGACCCTGTCCAGTTTTCCTCATAAAACAAATTGGCTATTCCGAAATCAGAGTTGTCCAAGGATAGGTCAGCATTCTCGCCAGACAACCCTTGGGATGTTGCCCGAGTTATGGCCAACACCGGAGAAAAATTAATCATTATTGGTTCAGGACATACACTAGCAGTGGTAATGTTATTACCCAGTAATAACATGGCATCTTTCATAGGAAATCCTTCTGATACACTTACAGTCAAATATCCAGTGTAATATTTGCACTGCACATAGATTCCATGCAAGGGGACAGACAAAATAGCTCCTCCGAAGGCTTCAAACAAAACAGAGGATTGTAATGAAGTGTGTTCAAAAAGGGGAAGTACTCCCTCTCTTATAAGTGAGCAATATGCTCCAGTATCTCTAAAGGTTCTGACTTCAGTTGTTTTTGAGTCTTCCTGGAGGGAAATACGACTCCGACAGTAATAAGGGGCCATCCTCTTTACTTCTTTCAGGGGCATGTTGCTAGGGACATTATAGATTTTCCCTAATGGTTGGGGTTTACTCGGGCAGTTAGGGTGGATGTGACCTACTTTATTACATAGGAAGCAGACGACAGGCTTGACCTTAGCTCCCTGCTGACGTTGTAACTAGTGTCGCTCTGGCTGGTGTCGCTCTGGATACTTTTGTCGAGTTGTACCAAGTTGAGTGGTTTGTCTCTCACCAGGTTAACCATAAGTTGAGTAGCGAGGCTCACCAGGTGACTTAGTTGGCTGACAGACGTTCTCCCTCCGGCTGACACTTCATCCTCCAATGTTGACAATCTCTGCTCATGCCAGGCTGTTGAAAAGAGAGATGAGACCGCTCGGACAAGGAGCGGTTGGTGTCAAAGGTATCAGCCAACCTGGCTGCCTCCAATGCAGTGGTTAAGTCACGATCCTGTAGAAAGACTCTAACCTCTGGTCCCACAGACTCCAGCAGGTTATCGACTAGGATGAGCTGCACGAGATCATCAAAGGTGGTGACACTACTTGCTTTATACCAGCTGGTAAAAGCTTCGGTCTGCTGTCGCATGAAATCCACCAGGGACTGACCAAGCTGTCGTCTGCCTAACTTGAATGACTTCCTGTACTTAGCGGGGATGCATTGTTATGCTCCAAGAACTATGGTCTTCACGACGTATAATTGGTAAAATCAGTGTCATTTAATACTGACGTAAACTCCTGTGCCTTATCAAACAATGCTGTGTGAACCAATGACGCTCAATGCTGTTCCGGCCACCTCAAGGCTCGAGCCTGATTTTCGAAAGTTTCGAAAAATTATTCTGGTTCTGCCTCATTGAAGCGGGGAACAAGCTGTACTGCTTTCTGTAAACTAAAGTTATTTACAACTTGAGAAAACTGCCTTCTTTCTTTTTCCCTTTCAAACTCTTCCTTGGCATATGCCCTGTTCCCTAGTCTGCTCAAGATTGATTTTCGCCAACTCAAGTGCCAACGCAGCCGATTCGCCTTCAGACAATCCTGTCGCATGAAACTGACGATTTTGCTCAGTTGATTTATCATTTTCGTCCTGCAAGAACATCGGGTTTTTACTCCTGGCTCCCGTAGAGGGAGGAGTTTGATACGAAGCTGCACAGCTGTGAGAGTGCGTTCGTAATCAATGCCAATGGAACGAGCAATTTGCCAATAACGCTGTAGGGAAAATTTAGACAAGTTTAATAAAGTGTATTCAGACACCAGACGTCTGACTCGTCTAGGCGGCATACCCCAACGTAACACATTATTTGTAATACATGCTTAGCTATGCACAGTACGACTGCAGAAAACTCGTACCCCAATGTAACATGTTACTTGCAATACACGCTTAGCTATGCACAGTACGACTGCAGAATACACGCATACAATAGCAAGGCTGATACACAATAGCAAAGCTGACTGCAAAATATTCACACAACAGCAAGATTGACCGTAGCGAAGCAAGCACAAGGAACAATAGCAAGCTGTCAATGATCATACAATAGCAGGCTGACCATAAAACACAAAGCTGACACGCAAAGTTTCGTAAAGCACTGGCAAAGCTAATGCAATGCCATATAGCAAGTTACACAGTGTTTCCACTCCAGCATCACCCTAGGCTCAACCCGTGCTCTAAGTCCATCTCCAGCTCTCGGACAGGCTACCCATATTACAACCCAGGAATTCAAAGGCCTGTTATGCTGGGTGTAAAGGGAACAAAACAAACACAGCAGAAAACTTTTGACTTATCTTATCCTTTCACGAAGTAAGAACAGAAGTATGTACACTATATACAATATGTGCAACAATAGGTATTAGCGCACACCACGGTAAGCAAGACTTAAGAAATCGTAATGACACGATTGCAAATAAACCATACCCCCGGCCGGGATTGAACCCGCGGTCATAGAGTCTCAAAACTCCAGCCCGTCGCGCTAGCCACTAGACCAGCTAGCCACAATAAGATTCATCCAACTAGGTATATTTCTACACCTAGTTGGATGAATCTTATTGTGGCTAGCTGGTCTAGTGGCTAGCGCGACGGGCTGGAGTTTTGAGACTCTATGACCGCGGGTTCAATCCCGGCCGGGGGTATGGCACGGTAAGCAAGGCAGAGCAGAAGCCACTAGAGAGCAGAACGTGCTTCAACCAGCTCTAGAATGGAAATGACAAGGGCAGACAGGAGAGTGGTGCCCAGAACACCTCTGCGATTGCCAGAACCATCTTCTCATTGGCTGAACCTGGGTACTGATCGAACGACGGGGCCCCATCGTCCGACCCTTAGTACTGGTTCGCTGGTTGGTGGAGATAGCTTTTCAATGAGGGTGTGTACATGTGCCAAATAAAGGTTACGTACTCTTTGCATGCCACAGAGGTGTATCAAATTGTCGTATAGCCTGTAAAGCACTAAGGGAGTCTGAAAAACAACCACAAATGATGACACAGACATAGATGCAATACTGATAAGTGCTGCAAGAATGACATACAATTCAGCAGCAAAAATGCTAGCCGAGGATAGTAAATACCCACGCACGACACTGTCCAGAAACACTGCTGCAAATCCGACACCATCAGAAGACTTAGAGCCATCTGTGTACACTGCAATGGCATGAGAATGAGAGCAGATGTGGTCAAGAAAGAGAGAGCAGGAAGCTACTGTAGGCAGTTGGGCTTTCGCACAAGGGTGTGAGAAAGAACAGACTCATACAGCTGGAACCTCCCAGGGGGGCAGGGAAAAGTGAGATGCTACATGAACATAGAAAGGTGGTAACTGAATGGAAGACAAGAGTGAATGTAGGTGAAGAGAAAAGGGATGGAGGGGCGACGTACAATTAAAGAATGTCTACTAACATCGGTTACTATTCTATATATGGAAGGATTGTGGAGATCATGAGAGCAAACATAGTAGCGAAGGCAATGGGCATCAAGGCTATCGAACAAGGATGGAATATCCACTTCTGCATAGAGGCTCTCAACAGGGGAAGAGCAAAAAGCACCATTACATAAACATAATCCCTGGTGGTGAATGGGATTAAGGCTAGAGCTTTGATAAAATGAGGGCTGAATGGAGGCAAAGGAGAGTTCGACGATCAGCTCCCCATGAAAGATGAGCAAGGGTTTTAAGAAGGTTCAGCCGGCTGTGACAAGTTGCCTTCAGAGAGGTAATGTGAGGTTTCCAGGATAACCTATGGTCAAAGAGAAGTCCTAGAAACCTGACCGTATCACATTCAGGGATACGTGAGCCATAGAGGTACAAAGGATGATCAGAGAGGGCAGAACGTAGAGTGAAAGTAATTTGGTGGGTTTTAGTACTGGAAAATTTAAACCTATGCGTGGTGACCCAATTGGAACCACGATTCACCGCATGCTGGAGAGAAACTGTAGTGAGGTGACAGCACAAGCAATACCGAAGTCATCAACATAGAGTGATGACAAAATATTGGATGGAAGAAGAGAGGCCAAATCATTTATAGCAAGGAGAAAAAGTGTTGTGCTCGGTACACATCCCTGGGGGATACCTTCAGCTTGGACGAAGTCCAGGGAGAGCACATTATTGACTCGAACACGGAAATGTCTGTTAGTTAATTAAGAAGTTCTTAAGGAAGGATGGTAGATTGCCTCGGAGGCCTAAGGAGTGGGCTTGGGCCAAAATATTATACCTCCAAGTTGTGTCATATGCCTTCTGAAGGTCAAAAAATATGGCAATAACTGAATGGTTATTTGCAAAGGCATTCCGAACATATGTATCCAAGCATAGTAAGGGGTCTATGGTAGAACGACCCTTACGAAAGCCATATTGACGAGTGGAGAGAGTGTTGTGTGTCTCTAAATACCACATTAAACGTCGATTTACTACACGTTCCATCACTTTGCAAACTGCACTGGTAAGAGCAATGGGATGATAGTGCTGGGCATCATGTCCCGTAGTACCCGGTCTGTGGAAAGGGAGAACAATGGAAGATTTCCACAGCTGGGGAAGAACTCCTTGTGACCAAATAAGACTGAAGAGGTGTAAGAGGACTGCAAGGGTTGACTGATGTAAATGTTGTAACATCCGAATATGAATGTCGTCTGGCCCAGCTGCCAATGATCGGCAAGCTGAGTGTGTTGCCTCCAGTTCCTGAAGTGTAAAAGGCACATTATAAGATTCTTCTTTGAAGGAAGAAAAGTCTAGGGGCGCTAGCTCTCTGATAGACATTGAGGAAAGAAATAAGGGGCATAGATGGAGCCCCTGAGAAATGCTGACCAGATGATTACCAATTTCCATGGCAACGTCAAGAGGGTTTGCTATATCAACACCGACAACCCGCAGAACAGGAGCCGGGTCAGGAGAATATTTACCACTCAATTTCCTCACTTTTTTCAGACTGCACTCATAGAGGAAGCAGAGGTAATGGAAACATAATCTCGCCAGCAAGTGCGCTTAGCGTCACGGATGACACGGCGAGCAACCGCTCACTTCTGCTTAAAATCAAGAAGCCTCTCAGTGGTTCTAGTGTACCGGTGCCTGCCCCATGCAGTGCGTTTCAAACGTACAGCACGAGCACAAGCAGTAGACCACCAAGGCACGCATTTCTGAGAATGCCTGCCCGAGGTTTGAGGTATAGAATGAGAAGCTGCCGTTAAAACTGAGGACGAGAAGAGTTGTAAAAGCTCATCAATGGAGGACGAAGAAAGAACCTCATTAAAAGCAGTTAGTTGTGAGTAAGGGTCCCAATTTGCTCGATCAAATTGCCAGCGTGGTCTACGAGGAGGTGGTGAACATGAAGGAGAAGTAAGAATGACTGGAAAATGATCGTTGTCATGTAAGTCCGGGAGAACAGACCAGGTAAAGTCTAGTGCATGGAGGAAGAGCAGACCGAGAGATCGATGCAAGAGAGAGTATGAGTACGAGGATAAAAATGGGTGGGAGTACCGGTATTTAAAACATGGAGGGGAGAGAATCGAGAAAAGCCTCCAACTGAATGCCACGGGAATCACAGTGAGACCCTTCCCAGAGGAAATGATGGGCATTAAAATCGCTAAGTAACAGAAGTGGTGGTGGTAATGACGAAACAAGAAAGGCAACATCCAGGATAGATAATGCCCGAGAAGGAGAGAGATACAAAGAACAGATTGAATATCACTTATGCAAGTGGATACAGGTTGCAGTGTAATGCAGCGAAATATGAACAAATAGCTGATGGTAAGGAATATCAGTGCATAGGAGAAGGGCACTTTCATTAAAGGTCCCATCAGAAAATGGAACCGAAGATTACAATAAATTATAGCCTGAGATGAGATAGATAACAGCAGAGTGTAGTTTTGGTTCTCGTAAGCAAACACCAACAGGGGAAAACTGGAAGAGCAAAATCTGAAGCTCACCCCTATTTCCTCTGAGGCCGTGGATATTCTACTGTAAATAGGCCATGATTGGCAACAATAAAGGTACCAGAAATCCGCAGGTATGGGTACCTACAGACTAGAGGGGTTAGAAAAGTCCACATGTAGCGGCAGCGGAAAATGTTTAAGTAGCGAAGGAACGGAGTGCTGTGAAGAAAGAAGTTGCGCAGATGGAGGAGAGGAATGAGAAGGAACAGGAGGTGGATCAGTGTCCATTGATGGTTTAGTCTCTTCAATATATTCAGAGATAGCTTCAAACGTCTTGGAAGTCAAAGAGGTTGTATGGGAGACAATATTGGAGGCAGGAGGAGGAGTTTGAGTAAAGATTGGGACAGCAATGGACTGTACCAAAGTAGGGGAGGGGATGAAAGGGTGGAGGGCACTGGAGAAGAAGGGTGGGAAGAGACAGAAGAGAAAGAAACAAGGGAGGGGGCAGAAGAGGAAGAAACTTGGGAGGAGACAGGGGAGGAAGGTACCGTACGAGGAGGAGGGTGAACCTCCACACTCGAAACAGAGCTAGTGAGAGGTGAAGAACCAGGTAGAGAGACTGGAAAGGTAAAATGTGGAGGGAGAAGAACGGAAGGAGGGTTTAAAGGAGATTTGAGTGATATGGATGTTTTGGACTTCCGAGAAGTGGAGGGGCGATTGGGAGGAGGTGTTGTATGAGGGCTTATGAGGGAGAACACGAAGAAGTGAGAACAGACTGAGGTGTTGAGGTAGGGACTTCTGAGCCCAGGACAGCAAAAGAATTAAAGACAGGAGTGACTATGAAAGGAGTAACCACAAAGGAGGCTGCAGAAGATGGGACCCCAAAGGTGGGGGGACATTTAGAAACACGAGAATAATAAATACAGGGGAGTATCACTTGGAGGCATAGGTAAGAAACTGCCATAGCATAAGGGAGACCTGCCTTTTTGAGGCAACGGATATCTCGTTTATTTAAGTAGACCTGGCAACGGCAAGAGTAAGAAGGGTGAGCCTCATGACAATTAAGGAAAGAGGGAGGTCGACTACAAGATGTATTAGAATGGTCATTGGCACCACAGACTGGGCATTTGGCTATAGATCTGCAATATTTCGCTGGGTGACCAAATCGCCAGCAATTTCTACACTGTTGCAGTGTAGGGATCACCTTTCGAATGTGTAAATGATGTCCTGCTACATAAACAGAGGATAGTAGTTCACGGCAATCGAAAGTTAATCGAGCTACATTGCAAGGGTGTCGTCTCTGCCCTCGGCCAGGAAGGACATAAGTGTTTACTTCGAAGATTTGGAGGTTCTGGAGTTCCAGCTGTTCGAGAATGTCATCGCCACATGTCTTGAAATTCTGTTGAACAATTGTATGGGGCAGAATGACAGTGCCACTACAAGAATTGAGGGAATGATGTTTCTCAACAGTGATAGGAATAGTACTGATATGTGAAAGAAGAGAAAGGTCACGAGCCTGGTTAGCATTCTGGACAGTAATGATGCGTGTACCACTCTTGAGAGTGTGAAAGGATATATCTCTACCAGGCAGTAGAGAAAGTTGGTCATAATGTAAAGAATTTAATCCATTGTGCATTTTGAAACTGAGCATGGAAAGGGAGTGCATGACATGTTGGTCTTTTCTGAGGGCGAGAAGGAAGCTAAGAAGGATCATCAGGTAATTGTTATAGGCGTTTAGGAGTGGGACTGGAGTCGGTCCGACATGGGATGGGCAGGTGATTCGAAAATTGCCGCACCATAGAGGGAGATGCTGGAAGCATAGTCAAAGGAGAGCAGAGGTCAGACAAATCAAAGGAGTCAGTCAAAATCTCCCAGCAACTGAAGCAGGTGATGAAACAGCACAAGCAAAAGGTACAGGGGCATTAGGAGTGTCCGAAGAGGGGTCAAAAAATAAGGCAGGGTCAGAACATGATGCGGTAACAGTAAGGGGCCCGGGGGTAGCAGGGTCATGGAGAGGGTCTTCCATGGTTAGGTTACTTCTTTCTTTTAGTTTTTAAGAAAAAAAGAAGAAAATAAAATAAAAATAAAAAAGAATAAAAAAAAAGGGGAGAATGGGGAGGAATAGCTCCTAGGAGGAATGAAAGGGTTGTAAATCTCCCTCCGTGCCTAAGAGGACCTCAGCATCGCAAGTAGTGCAGATGCGGCATGGAACCCATGCCATACCCTACCCTTCATCCCGGTAAACCAGCAATCCAGGATAGCAGCCTCACATCTGCCGAGCTACCTCGATGGACAAAAGAGAGGGCGGTCGGATATCCATCACAAAACATACCTCCTTTGGCCACCACCCCCAGAATCCGAAAGGCAGCCTCCAGAGATACACCCATTACCCAAAAGACACCCAAAGCCACCCCCTGGGAGACCGGAGAGGGATTGAGGCATCCCCAGGCGATCCAGATTCCACGGCAAACTACACCACCGCCAAGAACCTCAGGAATGGGATGGACCCCAGTACCCTTCCCCCTACCTAGGAACCAGCATGCCTGTGGGAAGAATCCTACAGGCCAAAAAGAAGAAGGGAATAAGGGTGGGATGGGGAGGAGGAAGAGGAAAGGGAAAAGGGAGGATGGGATAGGGAAGGGGAGATTGGGGGGTAATTAGGTTCGGTCTGAGGAAGGAGACCAACAGGTCTAATTCCTCAGACCAAGAGCCTCTTCACCGCACCTAGGAGACCCTCTTGAAGAGGCAGCAAAATGTATTCTTGTGGCTGGTGAGGTTAGGGTGCTACAACATCTGCAAAGTTTTTGCAGAACTTCCTATAAATTCCTATCATTCCCAAGAACCTTTGCAAGTACTTCTTATCCTTTGGCAAATTTAGGTGGTACTTTGCCACTATCTACTTCATAATGTAAGAAGGTAACAATAGATTGGCCAAAAGATGATTCAGGTTTATTGTCGGTTGAAAAGTTCTGAACCTCCCATAAGGATTCAAACCGTGACATATACTGGTCCCACGTATCAGAAACTACAATTATATCGTCCAAATAAACTGCTGTGTCTTCAAGTCCTATAATAGCCCAATAGATTAATTTTTGGAATGAGGAGGGCGAGTTTCGGATTGCAAATGGTGTCACAGTATATTGATAGTGACCTCCTCGAATTACAAAGGCAGAAATTTTCTTCACTTTATTAAAGGTACCAAGTAATAACCTTTAAGGAGAACTACTTCATAAACGAAAGGAGCAGAGAGCAAGTATCCAGTGCTGTGACCTCATTCATCTTACAGTAGTCTGTACACATCCGGAATCTTCCACCAGTTTTCTTAACAAAAATGTACAGTGCAGCCCACGGGCTGGACGATTCCTCCACCATTCAATGTTCTAACAGAAATAAAAGTTCCTGCTGAAGTAGCCACTGTTTTTCAGGATTAGATCTGTGGGGAGAGAGTTTAATAGGTTTACAAGTTCCTACATCAGTATTGTGATAACCAAGATTGCACTTTTTTGGAACATCAGAAAATATGTCAGAACAGATTTTGCAGAAGGGTAGTTAGCGCTGCTACTTGGTCTTCTGCAAGTCCCGACATTATGGGACGAGGATCTTGAAGGAGGGCTGAGTTAGGAAACTAGAATTGTGTTCAGAGAATCGGGGTCGTCCACAGGGTCTGGAACAGAGGTCAAGGTCATTATTGGGACCTTACGTGGTTCAAACAATAGTTTAATTTGATTAATGTGGTAAATTTTGCCTGCATTGGGTTTATCAAGAGGTGCTCCCACGTAGTTTAATTCAGAATTCTTTTTTATTACCTGTATCGGTCTCACAAATCTTGCTTTCAACGTGTGACCAAGCACAGGTTCCTGGACCAACACCTTGTCTCCTGGGTTAAAGGAGTGAAATTTAGAGGTTTGTCATATTTTTGTTTCATGTTTTGAGCAGATTTTAAGTTGGCCATAGCCTGCTGGAGGGCCAAGTGCAATCTCAATGAGGGATCATAGAGAGTTCTATAGGAATCTCCCATCCATCCTTCCTTGACCATGTGGGGAGGGCCTCTCGCATTATGCTCAAAATCATTTTAAAAGAACTGTATCCAGTTGATTCCTGCACAGGTTCTTGCACTGCGAACAGAGGAAGCAATTCATCCCAGTCTACAGGAAAACGCAAGCAATATGTAGGCATCACAGTTTTTAAGGTTTAGTTATACCTCTCCAAGGCGACTTGAGACTGAGGATAATAGGCATAGGTGCCGCCTCAGGATACCTAGTAGTTTTATCGGATACTGGGTACGTAACTTGGTTTTTTGTAATGGTTCCACAGTTGATGATTAGGTCTGCAAATGACTCTCCATTAAAGGGTACAGGATGAAATGGGGAGGGTTTAATATAACGCCTGGGCTTACCCACAACATCTCTTATACCTGGCCAATGACAATGTTTTAAGATCCTATAAACAGTTTTAGTGGCACCCAAATGTCCTTCTAAGGAAGAATTGTAAGCTATTATCAGAACCTGAGTTCTGAATGTCTTTGGAAGTACCGGTCTATCTGGAAGTAAACTTCCCCTCTACCTTCTTACCAATATCTGAACAGATTAGGAACTTATTTTTAATTTCATATTTAACTGGATGATCTGAGTTGGATTCCCACAGCAGCTTTAAGAGTGGAGGCTAAAACAGGATCCATTTGTTGCTCTTCCCGAAAGGACAGTCCCTCAGGCTTGGAAGCAGAAACGTTTGGCAATCCTTCAACCCCGGAATAGGAAGGCTGACCAGAGATTTTTCAAAAGATTTATGGGCTCGGGAAAGCATCGAGAATTCAGAATATTATTGCCAAGCAATAATACAGCATCTTTCATGGGAAATCCTCGAGACACACCTACCATTAATTACCCAGGGTAATACTGATTTTTTAGAAATATTTTATGCCAAAGAATAGAAAACACCACTGCCCCCTGGTATCACAGAAGGTGGATACTTCAATGAGACTTTCATGCTCGTTAAGAAAGATTTGACTTTGACTATTTAAGGGAGCCATACAGGCATCTATTTCCTGCTGATTTGTTTCAGCGGAAAGCACAGTTATTTTTCCTAATGGTAGCGGTCTAGTTAACTTACTACTAGCAGCAAGTTTGCCTAACTTGGTGCAAGTAGCTTTTATGTAACCAGGCTTACAGTTATAGCAACAGGTGACTGCTACTACAGCTGACTCTGAGGCAGATGTGGCTTTTCAGCTCCAGCTTCCTTCTGCGTACTCCACTCAGAGGTCCATCCACGACGATCTCTGTCCATACCTGGCTGCTGGCAAGAAAAGTTCAAGGATCCCTTAGACAAGGAGCAGTTAGTCTCAAATGTGTCAGCAAGCCTAGCCACCTCCAATGCAGTTGCCACTGAATACTTTTCTAAAAACTCCCAAACCTCTGATCCAGCTGATTCAAGATCATCAAGGAGAACCATTTGTACTATTCCACTGATATTAATGATACCAGTGGCTTTATGCCACTTGGTAAATGATTTAGATTATGCACGAACAAAGTTCACAATGGACTGACCCAACTGTCGCTTGCTCAGTTTAAATTATCGCCTTATTTGACTGGAATGCACTATTATGCACCGAGTACCTCTGCTTTTACATCATAAGTAGCAAAATTTATTCGTCTCCCGACCTGCGGGGAGAGAGGATGCTTCTACAGTTTCTCTTGCACGCCGCCTGGTGAGGAAAAAATAGCTTTAGCACCAAGATGGCGGACCGTATGAGCCGGCGCATAAATACTGTCTGCATCGAGCTGGTCAAGGGACCGTTAAGCAGCGTCACGATGAACGTTCTCCTTCCAAGCATTATCAGGGACGTTTATGGAGTCTGCAATGAAGAGTTGTACGGCGTGGCGCTGAATGGTATGACAAGAGTCTTTGTGAAATTCATGAGGGCCGGTTTCTACTCCGGCATCGTCGACGAATTTCAAGAATGGAGAATGAGCGTCAATTCAGCAGTGGAAGTATGCATGCATGATGTTTCTAAGTATTTTACTTGGGTGAAGATACGGAATGTACCTTTTGAAGCGACAGCATACAGCCTTCAGGATGTGTTCAGCGGTTTTGGGACTGTCCACTCGGCGAGCATGGGAATGTGGAGGGATGGCCCCTACTAGGGGCTGCCGGAAGGATCCTTCACACTGAAAATGACCCTGAGGCAGCCGATACCATCATAAGTCACATTGCATGGTTATAGAACTCAGGTTTTTGTAGACTATGCGAGGCAGAGGAGGACGTGCCATTTATGTGACTCTTATGAGCACATGGCAGCACAATGCCCCAGGAGACAGGGCTCTAGGGTGCAAGAAACAGCTTCTGAAGACAAGCAGTTCAAAGCCTTGGATGTTTTGACGGGTGGTGTGGTAGGCCGGGGGAAGGGCCTATGGAGTGAGGAGGTTGAAAGATCAGAGGTGGCTTTGGAGACGTGTCACACTCCCAGAGGAAACGGGGGGGAGGGGGAGTATTGCTGTCAGATAGACCGTTGGGTACTACGGATTCAGCTCAGGAAGGGATATTGGAAACTGTGTTGAAGGCTTTTTTGGACGAGTCGGAGCATTGTGTGGAAGATGATGTGAGGTTAGGTGATGTCAAGGTGATGGATGAACAGAAAAGAGGTAAGGAAGGCTTGAGTGAGGTTAGATTGGAGAGCAATGTGGTGGTGGAGGTTCACCAAGAGGATACGATTGAAGAAGATATGTGTGTGGAGGGTAGCTCCTACAAGAGACCAGCGGGGGCTTCAGACATGGACGAGGTCCTCACACCAGTGCAGTGCCCTGGGAAGAAGGTTTGGGCAGCTGTGGTGGAAATGGAGAGACCGGGAAGGGAGGGGGGTGCAATGGGAAGATCGGTGGAAAGGGACAAGGAGGGGTTGGAGGGCAGGAACAGGGGAATGTTAGCGATGGACCGAGACCTATGAAAGCAGGATCAAGTAAGCCTCAGTGGCATAGGGGTAAGTCGCCTTTCTTGTAATTTTCAGGTGTGTAACTTTCAATGTAAAAGGCCTTAAGACCGAGGTCAAGAGGGTATGGTTAGAGTGGTTTTTAAGGAGATTTAGTATTGATGTCTGTTTTTTGCAGGAACATAGCCATAGGTTAGGATGTGAATTGGTTTTGAAAGGTTATAGGTTGTTTACCAGTGATGCTTTGAGGATGAAAGGAGGTGTGGCTGTGGCGGTAAAGGAGACCAGTCCTTTGCGTGTCCTGGGTTGGGAGGAGGGGTGGGGTGGGAGGGGTTTTGGGGTGGATGGGTTTTGGGGGTCAGGAGGGTTTGTTTTGTTGAGGTGTACATGCCAGCAACTAGTAATGCTAGAGTGAAGGTGGATTTTGTATGCGATGTCTTGGTGTATCATTTGAGAGGCTTACCGGCTATTAGGGTGTTGGAGGGATTGGAATTGTATAATTAGGAATGGGGACGTGGTTCCGAAGGGGGCGGGTTGTGTTTTGGGGGTTCTGAGAGACGTACTGAGGGATGTTGGAGTTGTAGATGTGGTGGGGAGTTTGAGGATATGGAGTGGAGCACACCTTTATTCGTAGGGGTTATGAGGTATGGTTAGATAGGATTTATGTTAGGCAGGGAATAGGTGTGGAGAGGATGAGGACTATAGATGTGAGTTTTTCTGATCATCTTGCTGTTATAGCTGATTTGAGGGTTGATGGTATAGTGAGAGTTTATGCGGGATACTGGAAACTGAATGTGAGGCTACTTCGGGAAGAGGGTGAAGCTACAGGATTTAAGAATTGGTGGAAGTCTTTTTGGGAGACTAGGAATGGGGAGATGGATTTGCTGGATTGGTGGGAAATGAGAGCTAAAGTTGGAATCGCAGACTTTTTTAAAGTACGGGGAAAGGAGATGGCAAGGTGGCGCTATGGTCTACAAAATTATCTTGAAGGTCAGTTAAATGACTGTTATGAAGAGGAGAGGGTTGGGCAGAGTGAGGACATGGGAAGTTTGCAAAATAGGTTGGCAGGGATCCATAATGAAAGGTTTGAAGCAATTAGGGTTAGAGCGGAGTTGGAGGTCGTTTTAAGGGGGGATAGGCCATCAGGATTTGTACTCAGGAAGTTTAAGGAAAAGCAGGCAAAAATCACCTTGGTGTATATAGTGGCAGGAACAGGAGGGGGGGATTTGAGGAGGGTCAAGGCTTATCCACCACGGAAAATATTAGTTTGTGTGCTGAGTTTTGATTTAGGGAGAAATGGAGGAGGGTTGGGGGAGGTTTGGTGAGGGATGTGTTCGGGATGAGGTGTTTAATAGGGTATTAAGTGAGCAGGACAGTGAGAAGCTTGAGAGTAGCATTAGTGTAGCAGAAGTGGAGGAGGCAGTTTTTGGGTTGTGCCAAGGTAAAACCCCCGGGATAGACGGCATACCGAACGACTTTTATAGGTGTCATTGGGGGTGTGTATGGTATTGTCTGGTGGGGTTTTTTAATTGTATGTTAAGTAGTGGGAAGATGGGAAAATCGCAAAGAATGGGTGTCGTGGTTTTAGTGCCCATGATTATTGAGTGATCTCATTAATGTGCTCGGATTACAAGATTTTTGCTAAGATTTTGGGCAACAGAATGAGGAAAGTGTTGTTTAGTGATACATAGGGGCAGTTTGGAATACCTGGGAGAAGGATGAGGGATGGATATGGTTTTATTAGGGATTTTCTAGAGGGTTATACGGGAGGGAAAATACCAGGCTTAGATTGGGAGAATGCATATGATTGCCTGGACAGAGATTTTTTAGGGGTTTGCTTAGAGCGGTTGGGGTTTTGGGAGGGGGTAGCGAGATGGGTGAATACCCGTTATGCTGGGGCAGAGGTGAGGGTACAGGTCAATGGGAGGTTGGGTGAAAGTGTACCGATGGAGAGAGGTTTGAGGCAGGGTTGTCCGCTATCACAATTGCTTTTTGCGTGTGTGCAGAATCCTTTCTATGAGTCTGTTGAGGGGGTGATGGAAAAACAGGAGATGGAGGGGGGTGCAAAGGGGGCATAGTTGGGTGTGTGGATGATACTACTGTTTTGCTATGGGGTAAGGAGGAGTTGAAGAGGGTGGGTAGAGTGATTCAGATGTTTGGTATGAATACGGGGATGCGAGTTAATATGGTGAAATTACTAGAAGTTACTAGAGGTGGGTAATTGGATAGGGAGGGGGGCTTGGGGGTGGGGTCATGATGGACAGTGGTTGATAGAATCAGGGTATGTGAAATATGGTATATAGAGGAGGTGCAGGCCTGCAGGAGGGTAAATTTGGAGTCTGTCACGGGTAAGGTTTTAGGTAGACTTGGAGGCTTAAGTGCGAGGGACCTAGCTTTGCATCAGAGGGTAGTGGTGATAAACTCACATGTTTATAGCAAGGTATGGGGGTGGCAGAGGTTTTTCCCTTAGAGGTACAGAACATTGTGGAAATCCAGAGGAGGGTGCTAAAGTTTGTGTGGGGGTTTGGGAGGGCATGGTTAAGCAAGGAGGTAGTTATGACAGATGTTCAAAGAGGGGGTTTTGGTTTGCTGCCTTTAGGACTGAGAGTAATGGCTATATACATCAAGCAGAGGTATCTTAGGGAAGGGGGTGTGAGAGGAGCTAAAGTGGGAGGGGTTATGGAGGAGGCATGTAAATGGTGGAGTGGCAAGGACTTGAGGGTTTGTGAAGATATGTTGAGGTTTTTAACAGTGCAACAGGCGGATAACCTCAAAGTGAAAAGGTTGGTGAGGGTAGTGGGAGGACAGAGAATTTTGCAAGGGGTAGCCGTGTATCCAGCGTATGATTGGGGGGTCATTTGGAAGGATTTTAGTAAGCTTAGGATACCGGCGAGAGTAAGAGAATTAGTGTATCATTTCATCATGGGGATTCTGGCCTCCAAGGAGGTGTTAAGATGTATGGTGTTCGTGGAAGAGGCTATTTGTCAGTTTTGTGATGATGTTGAAATGGCGTTTCATGTGGTCTTTTTTTGTACCTTTTTGGAGGGGGTGAGATCATGGATGGGTGGTTTTATCAGATTGTTGGGAGGGGGTCACTTGTCACTTTTAAGGGCTTTACTATTAGATGTAAGGGGGGTGCCTAAGGATGTGGGAAGGGCTATAATGTATGTAATAGTAGATTATCTGGATATCTCATGGGGAATGAGAGAATTAAGGGGTGATATGAGGATAAAAGCGTTGGCGGCTAGATTCTATAAGACGAAGTGTAGGAATATGCTGGTTTATGTGGCGTTCTGGGAAAAAAGTTTCCTGGAAGGTTATAGGAGCCTCACTGTAGGTACCCTTTGTCGGGGTCCCTGAGGATGAGCAAAGGGGTGGTCTCCTTCTTGGGGGATGTAAAGGGTGGTGGGGGGGTTGTTTGCCACTGGAGTATTTGTGGTGTGTAAAAGGAAAGTAGTGGCAGTTTGGTATGGATGGTAAGCTATGTTTCATGGGAATGGTATGCCTTAGTGAGACATAAGGGTAGCTTCCAAGGATTATATTTTAAACCTGATGGTTATGTCCACTGTGTAAGAAAGTGTCCTTGATAGCCAGGATAACGAGCCCTTAGGATCTCGGTTTTGAGAAACCAGATATGGCAATTTGGATTCAAGACATGAGTTAGCTGAGGTACATGTCTTTTCTTTTGGGACCAGCAAGATAAATGCGGCCCTTATACTTACTACTTGTCTTGTATTATGTTTTAACTTTTATTGTCTGCTGGAGCTTCTATGTGGTAATATTTTAAGTGTATGTATAGGTCTCAGGTTTATACCATGTTTGTTAAAGGGTTTATACCAAAAATTTTTTTTGTTGACAAGGGTTTCGGTTCATATACATATGTGGGATGTATAAAATTATGAGTAGAGTTTGGTCTCAAACCCCTTTTCATTGACCATTTTGCTCTCGGGCTGAATGGTTGTGCTGCGCAGAAGCTCCTACTTTCACTGTTGCACAACTTCCTATTTTCTCCAAGATGGCGGCCAGTTGCCACAGGAATAACACTGTGTGTGTTGACTTAGTCAAAGGAGCAATTTACCCAACAAATGCCTCTGTTTTACTGCCGACGATCATCAGGGATATGTTCTGCATTGCCAACGATTAGCTATATGGGATTGCTCTTAATGGATCTACAAGGATTTTCGTCATGTTCTGCACAGTGGAAGCTTACGAAAGGACGGTGACTCAGTATCAGGAGAGGTGTATCACCGTTTCATCTGGGCTGGAGGTACACCTGCAGGATGCCTCCAAAGGCCACACCTGGGTGAAAATTCGAAATGTTCCTTTTGAAGCGGATGATGTGGATATTCATGTGACATTTCGAAGCTATGGTGAGGTGCATGCTGTGACTTTGGGACGATGGACGGATGGAATCTGCATGGGGCTTCCTGCAGGATCTTACACCATCAAGATGACATTGAGAAGACCTATTCCTTCGTATGTAGTCCTGGAGGATTTTTGGACACAGGTGTTTGTGACCTATGTGGGACAACGTAAAACGTGTCAACTGTGTGGTGCTTCTGACCACATGGCAGCCGGGTGTGGTAAGACAGCAGCTCCACGGTCATCGGAAATGCCAGTAGTCACGGAGTCTTTGGTGGCATCTTCGTCTGCTGCTGTGGATGCAGCAGGCAAAGGAAATTGGGCAGACGAAGTGGATGGTGTGGAGGAGCATTGCGTGATGCTACCAGTAGCTTCGGAAGCTCCCCCACAGGAAGAACCTGAAATTGAGCAGCAGCCTGTGGGAGTGGGGGAGGCCGGTGACCTACAGGATTTATCTGAACCTCTGAGTCTTTCCTGGTTGTGCCAGTGGAGGAGATCCCCGCTGTAGACGGGGGACTTCTAATGGTTGAGGACCTGAGTGGGCAGGCCTCGGGACCTCCGGGGTCAGGGTCTGGCATGTTGCAGTTGCTGCAGGTGGAGGCTGAGGTGCACAGGGAGAGTGGCAATACTGATATGGAGATTGAGGGTGCATCTAGGAAGAGAGCTGGAGGCTCGTTGGATGACGAGGTCATTACTCCAGCTCAGCGTTCTGGCAAGAAGACATGGGCGGGAGTGACTAAGAAAGGGCAGGGTAGTGCACAGGTAGGAGAGGGGGTCCAGGGGGGCAAGAGTGTACGGGAGAAGACAGGAACAACAAAAAGCATAATTGATAGGACACAGAGACATAGAGGAAAGCCACCCTTTTTGCATATTTAAGTGTCTAACTATAAATGTGAATGGCCTTAGAGCTGAAGTTAAACGTGTATGGATGGAGGATGTTTTGCGGCATTTTGACATTGACGTGTGCTTTATTCAGGAACACAATTTTAAGTGTGGCAGAGAGTTGAGGTTGAAAGGTTTTAGGATGTATGCTGGTAGTTCAGGGAAAGTAAAGGGTGGGGCGGCAGTGGCAGTGAGGGAATCCAGCCCTTTTCAAGTGCTTGTGTGGGAAGAGAGGGGGAGGGGAGGGTGGTGAGGGTGGAGGGGCTATGGCAGGAGATTAGGATGTGTTTTCTGGAGATATATATGCCAGCTGATAGTAACAGACAGGTAAAGGTGAATTTTATACAGGAGATTCTGCTTTTGCACTTGCAGCGTTTACCCATGGTTTCTATAGTAGGTGGTGACTGGAATTATGTAATTAGAAATAAGGATGTGGAGCTGAGAGGGGCAGGGTATGTGCTTGGGGTGCTGAGGGATTTGTTGAGGGATGCAGGGGTTTATGACATAGTCAGGGGAGATGGGTGGAAAGTGGAGCACATGTTTATGCGGAGGGGTTATGCTGCCAGATTGGATCGCATATATATAACTCGGGAGGTTACAGTGGAACGTGTACTGACTGTAGACGTAGGTTTTTCGGACCATAGTGCCGTTTTGGCAGAGGTGGCATAGGATGGTATGATTCGCCGGTATGCGGGTTATTGGAAAATTAATGTGAGGTTACTTCAGGGGGAGGGGGAGGGGTTATCATTCAGAGACTGGTGGAGGCAACTCTGGGAGGCATGCAACAACGAGGAGGATGTTTTGGGATGGTGGGAGAAGCACGCTAAACTACGGATTAAGGAGTATTACGAGGATGGGATGAGGCACGGTGGAGGTTTGGTTTACAGAAATACCTTGAGGGGCAGCTCAATGATTGCTAAGAAGGGTGCGGGGATGGTAGGCATGGGGAAATAGAGGTTTTAAGGGGAAGATTGAGGGATATACAAAATTCTCGTTTTGATGCGATACGTGTAAGAGAAGGATTAGAGGAGGTACTATGGGGTGACAAACCATCAAGTTGTGTTTTGCGGAGGTTTAAGGAAAGGCAGCAGATGACCACGATTATGGAATTAGAGGTGTGTAAAGGGGTGGGGGCTATAGGGTGGGGCAGGTACTTAGTACCACCGATAGAATGAGTAACTGCTGATTATTGGTTTAAGGAGAATTTTAAGCAGGGGGAGGGTGGAGAGAGGGAGGGTGAGATTATAGGAGAAGGAATTCGGGGAATTTTAGGGGAGGAGGAGAGAGCAGTACTAGAGGGTAGGATCAGCGAGGAGGAGCTGGGGGAGGCGGTAATGAGCTTGGGTAGGGAAAAAGCGCTGGGGATTGATGGGATTCCTAATGATTTCTATATTGCACATTGGGATTGTATGAAGGAATGTCTGGTCTCGTTGCTTAACTGTATAAAGGAAGGGGAAGTATTGGGGGAATCGCAGGGCATGGAGGTAGTTGTTTTGGTTTATAAAGGAGGGGGGAGGACCCTGGGTGCCTATAGGGCGATCTCCCTCATGTGCACTGATTATAAAGTATTTGCGAAGGTTTTAGGTAATCGCATGAAAAAGGTGCTTGATCGTGTTCTACATAGAGGACAGTATGGGATCCCAGGTCGAAGTATGCGTGAGGGGCATGGGAGAATTAGGAATTTTGTGGAGGGTAGACAAGGGGGGGGGATCTTGGGGAATGATTGGAAGCAGGCTTATGACTGTGTGGATAGATGTATGTTGTGGAGTATTTTACAAAAACAGGGTTTTGGGGATGAGATTGTGCGGTGGGTGACTACTTTGTATATGCCTGCGAGGGTTAGAGTACAGGTTAATGGGAAGTTAAAGCTGCCGGTGCAGTTGGGGAAGGGTTTGCGACAGGGCTGTCCCTTGTCTCAGATCCTCTTTGCATGCATGCAGGACCCATTTTATAGGCTTATAGAGGAAGATGTGTGGGAACAGGGAGAGGAGGGTCCTGGCAGATGTGGAATTGTGGGGTATGTGGATGACACTACGGTTTTGGTGGGAGGGGAAATAGGATTGAGGAATGTGGGACGTATAATAGAGATTTTTGGTGGGCGACCGGGATGAGGGTTAATGGAACAAAGTCTAAGTTATTGGAAGTAGGTACATGGGTAGGGGGAGTTTGGGGGAACTGTATGGGTGGAACGTAGTGGATAGAATTAAGATCTGCGGGGTTGTGTACATGGCAGATGCTGGGGAGGTGCAGAGGATAAATTCAAAGGAAGTTGTGAGTAGAGCGATGGGTAGGATGCATGGGTGGAGGGCCGGGGATGTAACATTGCAGCAGAGGGTGGTGGTCCTAAACACACTTGTGTATAGTAAAGTGTGGGGAGTGGCGGAAGTATATCCCCTGAGGTCGTGTGATATTCAGGAACTGGAGAGGGGGGTTTTGAGGTATGTGTGGGGTTATGGAAAGCCATGGCTACGGAAGGAGGTGGTGATGATGGGCGTGCGGCAGGGTGGGCTGGGACTTATACCTTTGGACACATGCATGAAGGCAATGTATGTGAAGCAGCGGTACCTGAGGGTGGGAGGGGAAAGAGGTATAAGGGTGGGAGTAGTCATGGAGGATGTGAGGAAATGGTGGAAGGTGAAAGGGTTATTGGTGTGTGGAGATATGGTGTGTAATTTGTTGACAATACGGGATGCAAGAAAAGTAATGGTAAGTAGGCTTGGGAGGACAGGTAGGCAGGGTGAGGAGATACAGGGAGTAGATACATGCCCAATGTATGATTGAAGGGGCATTTGGGAAGACTTTCGAAAGATTAGATTAAAGCCGAGGGTTCGTGAAGTGGTATGTAGGTTCTTTCTGGGAATTCTAGCTTCAAGGTCAGTGCTATATAGAATGGGTTATGTAGGTGCAGGCAATTGTTTGCATTGTGGGGAGGAGGAGACGGCTTTTCATGCTGTATATTTTTGTGAAAACTTGGGGGTTGTAAGGACATGGTTAGCGAGGGTCCTAGGTATAGTGGTGAGGGGGGAGAAACATTTCTACTTTTAGGGCTTTTCATTTTGATGTGGGAGGGGTTTCCAAGGACATTCAGAGGGCAGTGATGTATGTGGTGGCAGATTTTTTGTATGTGTCTTGGGGTATGTGGGAGGTGGCGAGGTTATTGTAGGGTGCGGGCGCTTGTGGCAAGTGTGTATCGTAAGGTTTGCAGAAATAGGCTACTATATGGGAGGCTGTGGGTAAATAGTTTTCCTTTGGGTTATCGTAATCTGACGGTAGATGTTATGTTAGGGTTGGGTGTAGGTTAGAGCTGGGATGGGTTGTTTTCCCTAAACTGTCACTATTTTTTTTGTTTTGAGATCCGTGGAGAGTGGAATGTGGAAAGTGTGTGTGGTTGTGGAGTATGTGGGTGTGCAGTCTTTAAGCATGAGGGGGGCATAGTGGGGGGTGAACTGGAGACATACGGTTAAGAGACTGGGGTTTGGACTTAAGACTTCAGGTACGGGAGTGAGTATGAATAGGGAGAGTGAGGATGTGTAGTGTCAGGGGATGGCAGGGTGGGGGGGGGCTTTCTGAAGTTTCTTGGGCCAGGATGATTTTTTTTATGTATGATGTAGTACTGCTCTGCATATATACTACTATGTGTGTTGAATGCGGTCTTAGGAGTTTTGCTCCAATGTGGGACTGTATATGTTTTATTACTGTAATAGGCGTTCTTAGGTGGGGTGTGCCATGATCTTCCTGTGAGGTTAGGCACTCACTAAAATGATTGCTGTTTGTTTATGATGTGGACGAATATTGTTTCTGTAATCGACTACAGGAAATCCCTTATAACCATTTTTTGTTTTTGGTGAATCCCGTTGTTAGAAACCAAACTGTTACATATTTATATAATGTACTTAATGATTAATTGTATTTTTAGTTTGTTTTGTAAGCCATGAGGCAGTTATAGCTTTTACCTTTGTATTAAATTTAGGAACTGATGTACCATTGTAGTTTTTTATGCTTAATGGTCATACGTGATGTAAGTTTCATACTTTTGGTTAGTATTGTATATGTGTTAGGGTTAACGTAATTTATTGAGCACTCTTGTGGTTCTAATTTTATGTTGTATTTGTCCAATAGGGTGGGGGAGGTCTGACTGGGGTAGGGGGGAGTTTAGTTTGCAGGGTGTTACGGTATTAAACATACTGTGCTCCACTGAGTTGGTACCTTATGATGTTCAAGTCATGATATTGAATATTAGATTTTACTTTCATTAAGTTTGTACGGAAATATGTATCAATACTCTCCTTAAGTTTGTACGGAAATATGTATCAATACTCTCCTTAAGTTTGTACGGAAATATGTATCAATACTCTCCTTAAGTTTGTACGGAAATATGTATCAATACTCTCCTTAAGTTGGTTATTGTTTGTGTGTTCATTAGATATTTTTTGTTACATGACGATATATATATTTTATATTTGTATGTGGTATTTATATGGCAATGGAAAGTTTATTACATCTGTTGCCGGATAGGGCCCGGATTTTTTTTTATTTGCTGTTATATACTACTTTAAATAAAATATAAAAAAAAACCTTTGTTGTGAGTGGCATATATGTATTTGCTGAGTACTTTATGTTATAAGAACATGTGTTTTGGTTTTTTATCATTATATGTTACATGTACGAACTTGTGAGTGTTCATAATGTTGGAAGTGGGCTGAGGTAACTTTCAACTGGTTCTATGTTATATTTTATGATAGGAAAGTAAAAACTTTTTATTTACTTCATTAGTGAGTGTTGTTATGTCTTCTGTACCTGACCTATTGTACTTGATGTTTTATCATAATTATGATATAATAAGACTGTTTTCCCATGGGTTTTGTGCATAAAGAATCCGTTCCTTCCTAATTCCTAGTGGTTATACGAAAATGTAACACAACTTTAACCAATACACTGTACCCTGTACCTGAGGGTATGTTCGGGTTTTGTGTTTCTTTTATAGTTGTTATGGTAGCTTTTGTTATGGGCGTTTTACTTTACTGTCATAATTTGTGTATTATATATTTGTGTGTGACAAATGTGGTATTGGTTTGAGTCATGTGTTACTACAGTAACTATACTGCCCTTGTGATGTGCAATTTTGTAATTTGTTTTTGTTGTAATAGTTTATGACAAGGTACTCATAATGTACGGTAAAACCATGTAAAGTTTCCCTTTGGTGAGTTTCATTGTTCACAATTGCGTGGTGGTACCTATCAATGATTTTTTTTTATATTTTATTTAATATACAGTATACATTATACATGGAAGCAAACATATGTCACTAAACCAATCGACATGGAACAACAAATTAAAGTACAACATACGTATACACAATCCAAAAAAGAAAGAAACGCTTCACACAAGTGTACCAACAACATATTCAGATAATCTACTCCAGCACACTTATACATCTTGTCAAGTTTTATATACAAAACAATTCTTAAAGGTAAAAACCTCACCACATACCATTAAAACCTATACATCCCCCCCACCAAAGGTACATTTATGAAGTCGTACATATGTGCTCTGGAAGTAAAAAGGTACCTCCCCCCCCCATCATCAAATTCCAACAAAACAATGACATACTATAAGAGCGCAGGATACTACTTGCTCTAAGTAACAATTATGAAAACTTTGCCTAGCATACAAGGATAATATACTCTATATCTCAACACGGGTGCAATCCACCCAAGACTTCTTCATACACTATATACCCTATAGCAGTATTAATACATGACATACACCGCTACTTAAACTCGTCTGCATACCTGCTCCAACAAAGTCTATCTAAAATTGTGTATTTGCACAAAATCAATATACATTTTTATTTTACCTTACATATACTCTTACATGTGACTTGAAACATTAAAATAGCAAAGGGAAACAAACAAACAGCGTGTACTTAAAAAATACAACATTACCCAACACATACAGTGTTACACGACATGTACTGTATAATCTTAACCAGGCCTCTGAAACATTATATGTTAGGCCTTACGTGCCAAAATACAATCTCGCATAATATTAAATACTGTGCCACGTTGCTCATTACAGCTATTTAACTTCCGAGCCTTCTGATATACAGATATTGTGCCTTACAGAATGCTTCCTACAAGAAGGGAAACCCCGGACTTTGTATCACAGCATATTCTAAACAGTCATATGGCAGACCTTAGTAACACCACGTAGTATGTGCTTTCTATAACATCTATGAAGACACTCTCACACACACAAATACTGTAAGATTCTACCCTTCCACTCACCTTATATACACACAATGATGTAGTGCTCCAATACACTACGTACATGTACTATCCAAAACCTTCACAACATAAAAGGAACACATGTGTAATACCACCACCCACACCACACTCGCTACACAGGAAAAACATAAATGTATCAGGACAAATCCAACCACACACTTTAAAAGCCATCCACACATCCCCACTCAAGAAACTAGCACGCCGTTACCCCTTTACACTTAAATCCCGTAAATCCTTCAACCTAAAACTCCGGTATCCCTCAGTAAACACTGTCTCCCACCTTCCCCCATAAAGATCCCTATTGCGATACTTAGTTCTATAAATGGTGGCCGCTAACACCTTTATTCTTTCATCCACATCCACCTCCCTCATAGCCCAAGACGTATAAATAAAATCAGTGACCACATACGCAACCACATTCACCACCATCTGACTCATCCCACCTATATCTAAACTTAACAGCCTTAACACCTGTAACCCTTCCCCACCCACTAACCTAACTACCCTACCTAACCATACCCTCACAGCTTCTAAACAATTACAAAAATACGCTGCATGAAAAATAGTCTCCAAACATCCACACACTTTGCACTCCCCACCCTCCCTCTCCTATTAAATAACACAACACCAGACGGCAAGATTCCATGTAGAAACCTAAACATTACCTCCCTTACACCTGGTTTAACACGCAGTTGCCGTAAACATTTCCAGATATTTCCCCAGGCATACATTGGGTATGCCCCCTCAACTGCCGCCACCACAGACCCACCCCCCACTCTCTCAAGAACCCTCAATTTGAGGCGCTGCGGATCCCTCACCATCATTAAAACCCGCAACATGGCCTCACCAATCATTAAATCCTTACCCCCCTACCATCGTTGCATATCCATACGCAGTCTTTCTAGCCCCCCTCTCCTCGTCCCCCCTCCCTCAAATAGACGCATCTTAGATACACACTCATCATACACTTTTCTAAAGGTATAAGCCCCAGCCCCCCCTGGCTAGTGGGAAGCATCACCACTCCTCTACTTAGCCAGTCACAATCCGATCCCCACATAAATCTGAAAATCCCATGTTGCAACCGTTGCACCTCTCGCCGCCTTAACGGGTATATTGCCACCACATGCCATAGCTTGCTATACAACAGGACGTTCGTCACAATAACCCTCTGATGCAACGTTAGCTGCGCCATCCTCAAACCGCCCAATCTTTTCAAAACCCCATCCACTGTGCGCATTGAATTTACCTCTTGCGCGACCCTATCATTCCTAATGTACACTATCCCACAAATCAATAGCTGATCCACCACACTCCACCCGCCCTCTACAGTCCCACCTCTATTTATGCTATTGCCTAGGTCTATATACTTAGACTTTGCCACAATAATTTTCATCCGCCTCGCCAAACACATCTACCACTTTTCCTACCTTGTGTAAAGCCCTCTCATCCCTCACCAAAACAGTCGTGTCATCCACATAACCCACAATATCCGCCCCATCCTCTCGTTCAGTACTAACCCCTCCACTTGCAATACTCCACCTAACTGCCCTATAAAAGGGATCCTGGAGGCACACAAACAATATTTGCGACAGAGGGCATCCCTGTCGCAAACCCCTTCCCATCTGAATGTTAACACCTAGCCTTCCATTAACCTGTACTCTCATAGATGCTCCTTGATACAATGTTTTCGCCCAAGATATAATTTCCCTCCCGAATCCCTGCCAACGCATGAACCTCCATAACACATCCCTCTCTACGCTATCATAAGCCACTCTCCAATCCAATGCCAAAACACCCCCACCCCCCAACTTCCCCCTCTGCTCTATAAAACTTCTAATAACTCCATGCCCTTCATACATTGACCTACCCGGTACCCCACATTGTCCTCTGTCAATTACTTTACCTATCACCTTTTTTATTCTATTCCCTAATATCCTTGCAAATAACTTATAATCGCCACACATAAGCGATATTGCTCGGTAATCCTCTACCGTAATCTGTCCACCTTTCGGAACTATTACCATGACAGCAGTCCTCTGCTGCTCACCCATTTCCCCATCATCCTTCATTACATTGAATAACCTAAATAAAAACCCTCTCAATACTTCCCAATTCCTAACGTAAAAATCATTAGGCAACCCATCTACACCTGGCGCCTTACCTAAACTTGCACCAGACAAAGCGTGTGAAATCTCACTTTCTGTGATCGGCCCTTCTAATGTTACCCTATCTGTACCATCAATCTCACATTGCACAAAACCTCCCATTTCCTTTAAAGCTGCTTCTCGAATACCTATGTTTTGTGTATATGACCTAAACCATGCATCTAGATATCCACTCATACCCTCAGTCATCACTAATACCTGCCCCTCCCTATACCCTTCCATCCCCACATGAACAGTTAATCCCATCATCTCCGTCGCCACTCTTCTCTTACGCTGTCGCCTCAACACGCATGCCGAAGGCCTATCACCCCATAACATCTTTTCCAGCCCACCCAAAACTCGCACACCATCAAATCTTTCATTTTGCAAATCCCTAATACGCTCCTTTAACCCCTCAATATCGTCCACCGGATAACTAGCACTCCCACGCTCGTAGCAAGCTCTCAACTGCCCCTCAAGATAAGATTGGTACCCATACTTCAACCTGGTATATTCCCTCCCACTACGAATATAAAATTCCCAAATACGAGATTTCAACACAGAGTCCCACCAGCTAACCAGATCACTATTCCCAGGTGCCTTCGCCACCAACTCCTCCCACAATTGAACAAATGTCTGTCGAGGCTCTTCTTCCTGCAACAACTTTACATTCAACTTCCAATACCCCTTACACCTTCTTGGCAACCCCTCGTAACCTTTATCCACCAAAACACCCCTGTGATCAGAAAATACCACGTCCATTACCCTCACACTATGTGTTACTACTGTCCTGGGCACGTACAATCGATCGAGCCTAGCCTCATACCCATGCTTAATAAATGTGTGCTCCACCACCCTGCCTCCCCCAACATCGATCAATCCTACCCCGGATAACAATTCTCCCAATATTCTCAACCAATGCCCTGCCCCCCTCGGTTCAACATCCTTACTCCTTATCACACAGTTCCAATCACCTCCTATCACAGTGACCCCCAGCAATCCACGCAAATAATATACCAGAACGTCCCTTACGAATTTATTCTTTACCCGTACATCTCCCTCTGCCGGGCCATACACACTCACCAACGTCATCTTTACCTGACCCCATAACCCATCCACACGAATCACCCTCCCCTCCCCCCCTCACAATGCCTGACAACCAACGGGCTAGTTTCTTTCACCAAAATGGCCACACCTCCTTTCAATCTGACTGCATGCTCAACATACACATTATATCCATCCACCTTCAACTCATAACCCGGTCTATAATTGTGTTCCTGCAAGAACACTACGTCAACATCATGATGCACCAAATATTCCCTAAACCACTCACACTTTCTCTGCGTCCTCAAGCCATTGATGTTCATTGTCAGTCACTTAAAACCGACACTTGACACTACCGACTTATCACCTGATCGTTTCGTTGCACCTTTTTCCCTCCCCCCCTTTCTGGACACACTTACCCAACTCCTGCCCCTGAGTGCCACTTGAACCTCTCCGCATGGCATCTGCCCATGTTTTCTTCCCAGGCCGTTGTGCGGGCGTCAGCACGTCGTCGGAATCAGAAAGCACTGCTGCGCGCTTTCGCGTCGTACCCTCGACCTGCATCAAGTCATCCAGCACAGTGCCATGATGAATCTCCACCTCCACAGTTCTCATCAACAGGGCATCCTTATCACACACTTCAGGCCAAGCTGGCATCACCACGCCCTCCTCAATCGCAGACCCAAGATCCAGGTCTGTACCAACATCCTGGCAAGGACGCTCATTGCCTAAAATGTTCCCAAACGTCGACACTATCGACGTTTCCGCATTGCTGCCATTCACTTCTGCGATGACCTCATCCAGCACTTGTACAACGTCCAGGGAAGTGATGTCCCCCCGCATAGCCCCTGCCGTCTCCTTTTCTTTGGCCCTCTCAACATCCTCACTCCATGTCAAACTCTGCTGAGGCAGTGTCGAATACGGCTGATCTTGATCCTCTCTCCTTTCCTACACATCACGTCGTTGCTGCTGGTCCTTATCACCACGTCGTCTATCACATTGTGCAGCCAGGTGATCATACGACCCGCACAAACGACAAGTGTGTCGCTGCCCAGGGTATGTCATAAATACCTGAGTTCTGAAATTTTCCATCACCACGTACGATGGAATAGGATGTCTGAGCGTCATCATGACAGAGTACGTACCCTCAGGTATCCCCATATATGGGCTGGCTGACCACCTTCCTGCAGTGACCATATGTATTGTGCCGTATTTACACATAGCGAATCGGATGTCAGATGCATCCGCCTCGAATGGCACATTCCTGATCTTATCCCATGTGTAATAGCTGGATACATCATGCATCCTCACCGTCACAGCATGATTAACTGGTATGGCCACTTCCTGAAACTTATTCACCACTGCCTCACACACATTCGCCGAGCTGAACTTTACAAAAATCTTCTTCGTACCAATTAGTGCAAGTCCACAAATCTCTTCATTGGCTATTCCGTAGGTATCTCTGATTATTGCAGGCAGAAGTAACTCCATTGAGGGCCCCGTTACAGCTCCACTGGTTAATTCAATGCAGACAGTATTGATACGACGCCGGTTAGCCTGCGCCATGTTTGTGAAAATAATACTGCCACCAGACAACTCCGGGGGGCAGCAGCAGCAGCACACGTCCTCTCCACTGAAGGGTTGAGAGACGAATTCAATGATTGCAATGATTTAGTGAGTTTTGTGTTTTGCGTATACTGTTTGTTATAACAAGCTGTTGGTATAAATTTTGTCATCTCCGGGAATAACCTGGTACTAGTAGAGGAACTAATATGTTTTTTGTATTTTTTTACTATTGTTATGCATCCTTTGTACTTTTGTAAGGTCTTTTAAATAAAAATATAAAAAAAGATTAGCAAAATCTCCATCATTCAAACCAGTTGAAAATTCCTGTTCTTTTCCGTATAATGCTGTATAAACCAGTGCTGGTCAATACTCGAATGGCCATCGCAAAGCTGGAGTCTGGTTTTCGAAAGACTCAAAAAACTGATCAGGTTAAGTATCAGAAAACCGAGGTACTGGCGATACTGATTTCTGAAAACTGAAATTGTCATCCACAGTACTCTGAAAATGTCTCTTCTCTTTCTCTCTATTAAATTCCTGCTTAGCAAATGCACGTTGCTCACTGTCAGTCTCAAGATTTAGTTTAGCCAACTCAAGCACTAACGAAGCTGACTCCCCCCGAGACAACCCTGATTCACCACCTGTTTCCCCAAATTGCTGTTGGTCCGTTTGCTCAGGAATTTGTCATCCAGAATTTTGAAGAAACCGAAGCGGGGATCGGCAATTAATAGGTCCTGTAGCAGCAGAAATCTCAGTTTGGAAATCCGTGTTACTCGAGTCAAACTTTAATTTGGTGCGTCTACACTCATAAAGCTGCGCAGCAGTAAGAGTTCGTTAATATTCTATACCAATACAACGAGCAATTCGCCAGCAGCGCTGTAGAGATAGTCTGGACAAGTTTTGCAGGGTATATTCAGTCATTAATCGCCTAACACATGTCGGTAGCATAACCCACTATAACAAAACGTTGATTGCAATACGCTCAACGCAACACGAAGCAATAGCACACAACGACTTGCAGGTTGCAACAAAACACTGAAGACTGGCTCATATAGACAATGAGGAGACACAAAGTTCAAGAGAGGCGACCCATGTTACAAACATAGGTGTAGACTTTTTGACCTGCACACTTTGCTGCAGCACCATAACCACTCAGGAACCTGCACACCTTGCTGCAACACCATAACCACTCAGGAACCTGCACACCTTGCTGCAACACCATAACCACTCAGGAACCTGCACACTTTGCTGCAGCACCATAACCACTCAGGAACCTGCACACCTTGCTGCAACACCATAACCACTCAGGAACCTGCACACCTTGCTGCAACACCATAACCACTCAGGAACCTGCAGACCTTGCTGCAACACCATAACCACTCAGGAACCTGCAGACCTTGCTGCAACACCATAACCACTTAGGAACATGCACACCTTGCTGCAACACCATAACAACTTAGGAACCTGCACACCTTGCTGCAACACCATAACCACTTAGGAACCTGCACACCTTGCTGCAACACTATAACCACTCAGGAACCTGCACACCTTGCTGCAACACCATAACCACTTAGGATCCTGCACACCTTGCTGCAACGCCATAACCACTTAGGAACCTATACACCTTGCTGCAACACCATAACCACTTAGGAACCTGCACACCTTGCTGCAACACCATAACCACTTAGGAACCTATACACCTTGCTGCAACACCATAACCACTTAGGAACCTGCACACCTTGCTGCAACACCATAACCACTTAGGAACCTATACACCTTGCTGCAACACCATAACCACTTAGGATCCTGCACACCTTGCTGCAACACCATAACCACTTAGGAACCTGCACACCTTGCTGCAACACCATAACCACTTAGGAACCTGCACACCTTGCTGCAACACCATAACCACTTAGGATCCTGCACACCTTGCTGCAACACCATAACCACTTAGGAACCTGCACACCTTGCTGCAACACCATAAACACTTAGGAACCTGCACACCTTGCTGCAACACCATAACCACTTAAGAACCTGCACACCTTGCTGCAACACCATAACCACTCAGGAACCTGCACGCCTTGCTGCAACACCATAACCACTTAGGAACCTGCACACCTTGCTGCAACACCATAACCACTTAGGAACCTGCACACCTTGCTGCAACACCATAACCACTTAGGAACCTGCACACCTTGCTGCAACACCATAACCACTTAGGAACCTGCACACCTTGCTGCAACACCATAACCACTCAGGAACCTGCACACCTTGCTGCAACACCATAACCACTTAGGAACCTGCACACCTTGCTGCAACACCATAACCACTTAGGAACCTGCACACCTTGCTGCAACACCATAACCACTCAGGAACCTGCACACCTTGCTGCAACACCATAACCACTTAGGAACCTGCACACCTTGCTGCAACACCATAACCACTTAGGAACCTGCACACCTTGCTGCAACACCATAACCACTTAGGAACCTGCACACCTTGCTGCAACACCATAACCACTTAGGAACCTGCACACCTTGCTGCAACACCATAACCACTTAGGAACCTGCATACCTTGCTGCAACACCATAACCACTTAGGAACCTGCACACCTTGCTGCAACACCATAACCACTTAGGATCCTGCACACCTTGCTGCAACACCATAACCACTTAGGAACCTGCACACCTTGCTGCAACACCATAACCACTTAGGAACCTGCACACCTTGCTGCAACACCATAACCACTTAAGAACCTGCACACCTTGCTGCAACACCATAACCACTCAGGAACCTGCACGCCTTGCTGCAACACCATAACCACTTAGGAACCTGCACACCTTGCTGCAACACCATAACCACTTAGGACCCTGCACACCTTGCTGCAACACCATAACCACTCAGGAACCTGCACACCTTGCTGCAACACCATAACCACTTAGGAACCTGCACACCTTGCTGCAACACCATAACCACTTAGGAACCTGCACACCTTGCTGCAACACCATAACCACTCAGGAACCTGCACACCTTGCTGCAACACCATAACCACTTAGGAACCTGCACACCTTGCTGCAACACCATAACCACTTAGGAACCTGCACACCTTGCTGCAACATCATAACCACTTAGGAACCTGCACACCTTGCTGCAACATCATAACCACTTAGGAACCTGCACACCTTGCTGCAACATCATAACCACTTAGGAACCTGCACACCTTGCTGCAACACCATAACCACTCAGGAACCTGCACACCTTGCTGCAACATCATAACCACTTAGGAACCTGCACACCTTGCTGCAACACCATAACCACTTAGGAACCTGCACACCTTGCTGCAACACCATAACCACTTAGGAACCTGCACACCTTGCTGCAACACCATAACCACTCAGGAACCTGCACACCTTGCTGCAACACCATAACCACTCAGGAACGAGCAAAAAAGGCAGCAGGGTAAATAATTGCATTGCCTTCACCAAAACAAGCTGGTATATACAATACATGTATAACCTATATACAATATTTACAGCTATGTACAATGAGGTGAATGCAAGCACAAGACAGTGAGAACCATAGTTGTGAAGGTAAGTCTGTCAAGGTTGCTTCACAAGTGTACCACATCGCTACATAGTTTTGGCAGCCTTCCTGGTTGAAGCAAGGTACTGGTATAAATACGGGGCCTCTGCTAGTTAAACCCTTAGCACCTGGATCACTGGTCAGGAGTGATGACAGAACTAATGTAGAACTTTGAAAGAAGAAGCACTTCCTGGCCGATACCAGGTATTAGCCAGTATGTGATAACTGCGAACAGCGACAGCGTGATAGATCAGGCAAACTCTTAACGGTTGAGCCGGGAACTGGTATGTTGCACAGGAGGCATGACTATATGGGTATGTGACATACACAGAACAAAATGTAACGTACTCTTAGCATGCCACAAGATATCACTTCATGACATCATACATGACCAACATGATGAACATGAGAGTGAAGTGAAGATTTGATCAGGTCACATGTCAAATAAAATTTTTATGAGTGACATGTCAGTCAAAGCTTAAATTCATCGCAAATTCTATTAATTACCTGGAGTATGGCTGGAGAGGGTTTCGGGGGTCAACGCCCCCTCGGCCCGGTCTGATAGCAGGCCTTGTGGTGGATCAGGGTCTGATCAACCAGGCTGTTACCGCTGGCCGCACGTAGACCGACGTACGAACCACAGCCCGGCTGATCAAGTACTGATTTTAGGTGTCTGTCCAGCGCCTTGAAGACAGTCAGAGGTCTATTTGTAATCCCTGTTATGTATGCTGGGAGGCAGTTGAACAGTCTTGGGCCCCTGACACTTATTGTGTTGCCTCAGTGTACTCGTGCTTCTCACTAAGGAAATGTTGCATCTCCTGCCGAGCCTTTCGCATTCATAGGGAGTGATTTTTGTGTGAAAGTTTGGTACTAATCCCCTTAGGATTTTTCAAGTGTATATTATCATGTATCTTTCTCGCCTGCGTTCCATGGAATACAAATCAATGGACTTCAACCGTTCCCAGCAATTTAAGTGCTTTATCGCACTTATTGGTGCCATGAAAGTTTTTTGTACACTCTCCAGGTCAGCAATTTCGCCTGCCTTGAAGGGGGCACCTAGTGTGCAGAAGTATTCCAGCCTTCAGAGAGCTAACGATTTCAAGAGAATCATCATGGGCTTGGCGTCCCTAGTTCTGAAGGTTTTCATTATGCATCCTATTATCTTTCTAGAAGATGCAGCAGATACATTGATGTGGTCTTTGAAGGCGAAATCCTCTAACATTATCACACCCAGGTCCTTCACATTAGCTTTTTGCTCTATTGTGTGGTTAGAATTTGTTTTATGATCTGATGAAGTTTTAATTTCCTCAAGTTTCCATATCTGAGCTGTTATACAGCACTGTATGAGCTGTTATACAGCACTGTATGAGCTGTTATACAGCACTGTATGAGCTGTTATACAGCACTGTATGAGCTGTTATACAGCACTGTATGAGCTGTTATACAACACTGTATGAGCAGTTATACAACACTGTATGAGCTGTTATACAGCACTGTATGAGCTGTTATACAGCACTGTATGAGCTGTTATACAACACTGTATGAGCAGTTATACAACACTGTATGAGCTGTTATACAGCACTGTATGAGCTGTTATACAGCACTGTATGAGCGGTTATACAGCACTGTATGAGCTGTTATACAACACTGTATGAGCTGTTATACAGCACTGTATGAGCTGTTATACAACACTGTATGAGCAGTTATACAACACTGTATGAGCTGTTATACAGCACTGTATGAGCTGTTATACAGCACTGTATGAGCGGTTATACAGCACTGTATGAGCTGTTATACAGCACTGTATGAACAGTTATACAGCACTGTATGAGCTGTTATACAGCACTGTATGAGATGTTATACAGCACTGTATGAGCTGTTATACAGCACTGTATGAGCTGTTATACAGCACTGCATGAGCTGTTGTACAGCACTGTATGAGCTGTTATACAGCACTGTATGAACTGTTGTACATCACTGTATGAGCTGTTATACAGCACTGTATGAGCTGTTATACAGCACTGTATGAGCTGTTATACAGCACTGTATGAGCTGTTATACAGCACTGTATGAGCAGTTATACAGCTCTGTACGAGCTGTTATACAGCACTGTATGAGCTGTTATACAGCACTGTATGAGCTGTTATACAGCACTGTATGAGCAGTTACACAGCACTGTATGAGCTGTTATACAGCACTGTATGAGCTGTTATACAGCACTGTATGAGCTGTTATACAGCACTGTATGAGCAGTTATACAGCTCTGTATGAGCTGTTATACAGCACTGTATGAACAGTTATACAGCACTGTATGAGCTGTTATACAGCACTGTATGAGCTGTTATACAGCACTGTATGAGCAGTTATACAGCACTGTATGAACAGTTATACAGCACTGTATGAGCTGTTATACAGCTCTGTATGAGCAGTTATACAGCACTGTATGAACAGTTATACAGCACTGTATGAGCTGTTATACAGCTCTGTATGAGCAGTTATACAGCACTGTATGAACAGTTATACAGCACTGTATGAGCTGTTATACAGCACTGTATGAGCTGTTATACAGCACGGTATGAGCTGTTATACAGCACTGTATGAGCAGTTATACAGCACTGTATGAGCTGTTATACAGCACTGTATGAGCTGTTATACAGCACTGTATGAGCAGTTATACAGCACTGTATGAGCTGTTATACAGCACTGTATGAGCTGTTATACAGCACTGTATGAGCAGTTATACAGCTCTGTATGAGCTGTTATACAGCACTGTATGAACAGTTATACAGCACTGTATGAACAGTTATACAGCTCTGTATGAGCAGTTATACAGCACTGTATGAACAGTTATACATCACTGTATGAGCTGTTATACAGCTCTGTATGAGCAGTTATACAGCACTGTATGAACAGTTATACAGCACTGTATGAGCTGTTATACAGCACTGTATGAGCTGTTATACAGCACTGTATGAGCTGTTATACAGCACTGTATGAGCAGTTATACAGCACTGTATGAGCTGTTATACAGCACTGTATGAGCTGTTATACAGCACTGTATGAACAGTTATACAGCACTGTATGAGCTGTTATACAGCACTGTATGAGCTGTTATACAGCAGTTTATATAAGCGACAAACAACAGTCTTACACTTTAACAAATATAATATTAAAACAATGGTGATACAGTAAAGACGGTTAAATAAAGCAGAAGAGATACAATTTAAAGAAAGTGATATAATTAAGCAATTATGTGATGATAGAGAAATAGTGTGAATAAAGTAATGTGATAATTTCCTTGGGCAAGAGTGAGGTAAAGTTTTCAACGTTCATTATGTAATACAAGGAACTTACCATGATAATTATTATTTGTGTCAATCGTCTCTCAACCCTTGAGTAGAGAGGTCGTGTGCTGCTGCTGCCCCCTGGTGTTGACTGGGTGCAGTAATATTTTCACAACATGGCGCAGGCTACCCGGCGTCGTATCAATACAGTCTATATTGAATTAACCAGTGAAGCTGTAACAGGGCTGTCTATGGAGTTACTTCTACCAGCAATAATCAGAGAAACCTACGGCATAATTAATGAGGAGATTTGTGGACTCGCATTGAATGGTATGAAGAAATTTGTAAAACTCAGCTCGGCGAGTGTGTACGAGGCTGTGGTGAATAAGTTCCAGGAAGTGGCCATACCTGTGAATCATGCTGTGACGGTGAGGATGCATGATGTTACACTTGGGTGAAGATCAGAAATGTGCCATTCGAGGCGGATGCATCTGACGTACGGTCCACCATGAGTAAATACGAGACGATACACACGGTCACTGCAGGAAGGTGGTCAGCTGGTCCATATATGGGGATACCTGAGGGTACGTACTCGGTGAAGATGACGCTCCGACATCCGATACCTTCGTATGTGGTGATGGAAGAATTTAAAACTCAGGTATTTGTGACATACACGGGGCAGCAACGCACTTGTTGTTTGTGCGGGTTGTATGACCACCTGGCTGTGCAATGTGGTAGAGGACGTGGAGACAAGGACCAGCAACAACGAAGAGATGTTGAGGTGAGAAGAGTGGATCAAGATCAGCCGTATTCGACACTGCCTTCGCAGAGTGTGTCATGGAGTGAGGAGGTTGAGAGGGAGGAGGAGAAGGAGAGGGCAGGTGCTATGAGTGGGGGGACTCCCCTTCCTTGGATGTTGTCCAAGCATTGGAGGAGATCATCGCGGAAGTGAATGACAGCATTGTGGAAGAATCGATAATATCGACGTTTGGTGAAATTTTGGGCAACAAGAGCCCTTGTCAAAACGATGGTACTGACCTGGATCTTGAGTTTGCTGTAGAGGAGGGCAGGGCAAAGGTAGTTCGTCCTAAGGTGTGTGACAAGGATGCCCTGTCTGTGAGAACGGTGGAGGTAGAGGTTCATCATGGTGATGAACAGGATGGCAAGATGCAGGTTGAGGGTGTGACGCGAAAGCCCGCAGCAGTGATTTATGATTCAGATGAAGTGCTTGCGCCAGCACAACGTCCTGGGGAGAAAACATGGGTGGATGCCATTCAGAGTGGTTCAAGAGGCACTCAGGGACAGGGGTTGGGTAAGGGTGCACAAAAAGGGGGGGGGAGGGATAGGGGTGCAATGAGACGATCAAGTGACAAATCGGTAGTGTCAAGAGGGAAACCCCCTTTGTTAGTTTTAAGCGCTTGACTTTGAACATCAATGGTTTGAGGTCGCAGAGAAAGTGTGAGTGGTTTAGGGAGTATTTGGTGCAAATGGTGTTGACGTCGTGTTCTTGCAGGAACACATTTTTTTTATAGACATGGTTATGAGTTGAAGGTGGATGGATATAATATGTATGTTGAACATGCAGTCAGATTGAAAGGAGGTATGGCTATTTTGGTAAAGGAAACTAACCCGTTGGTTGTCAGGCATTGTGAAGGGGGGGGGAGAGGGGAGGGTGATTCGTGTGGATGGGTTATGGGGTCAGGTACAGATGACGTTGGTGTGTGTGTATGGCCCGGCAGAGGGTGATGTACGTGTTAAGAATAAATTTGTGAGGGATTTTATCGTATATTGTGTGGATTGCCGGGGGTAACCGTGATAGGAAGTGATTGGAACTGTGTGATAAGGCGTAAGGATGTTGAACCGAGGGGGGCAGGGCATTGTATGGGTATATTGAGAGAAGTGTTATCCGGGGTAGGTTTGATCGATATTTGTGGAGGGGGGGCGGTGGAGCATACATTTATTAGGCGTGGGTATGCTGCTAGGCTCGATCGTTTGTACATCCCCAGAACAGTGGTGATACATAGTGTGAGGGTGATGGACGTTGTATTTTCTGATCACAGGGGTGTTTTGGTGGATATAGGTTGCGAGGGGTTGCCAAGAAGGTGTAGGGGGTATTGGAAGTTAAATGTAAAGTTGTTGCAGGAAGAGTCTCGACAGTCATTTAAGCAATTTTGGGTGGAGTTGGAGGCAGAGGCACCTGGGAATGGTGATCTGGTTAGTTGGTGGGACTCTGTGGCGAAATCAAGTATTAAGGATTTTTATGTATGTAGTGGCAGGGAGTATAATAGGTTAAAGTATGGGTATCAATCTTATCTTGAGGGGCAGTTGAGAGCTTGCTATGAACGTGGGAGTGTTAGTTATCTGATGGGAGAGATTGAGGGATTAAGGGAGAGTATTAGGGATTTGCAAAATGAAAGATTCGATGGTGCGCGAGTTTCGGCTGGGCTAGACGAGGTGTTATGGTGTGATAGGCCTTCTGCATGTGTGTTGAGAGGACAGCATAAGAGAAGAGCGGCTACGGAGATGATGGGAATAACTGTTCATGTGGGGATGGAGGGGTATAGGGAGGGGCAGGTATTAGTGTCGACTGAGGGTATGAGTAGATATCTAGATACTTCGTTTAGGTCTAGATGAGTAGATATCTAGATGCTTGGTTTAAGGTATACGAAATGCTGCTTTATGGAAAATGGGAGGATTTGTGCAATGTGAGATTGATGGTACAGATAGGGAGACATTGGAAGGTCAGATCACGGAAGAGGAGATATGGCAAGCTTTAGCCCATGTAAGTTTAGATAAGGCGCCTAATGATTTCTGTGTTAGGAACTGGGAAGTTTTGAGAAGATTTTTAGTCAGGTTGTTCAATGTAATGAAGGATGAGGGGAAAATGGGTGAGCAACAGAGGACTGCTGTTGTCGTATTAGTTCCGAAGGGTGTACCGATCACGGTGGAGGATTACCGTGCAATATCGCTTATGTGCGGTGTTACAAAAAACGTGATTTCTAATAAGCATAGAGATCTCCAGTGAATACTAGAAAGGACTGCCCTTCTAGCATCCAGCCTGTTACTGGGTTTTTGTAATAAGTAGTCAGTATCCTGGTCCAATTATCCATTAGAATTCACTAGGATTTAATAGTGCTACAGGATTACAACTGGTAGACTACTAACTAAAGAAATTAATATTTTAATAAGTTTATTAACAATTAAATTGTCTAGGCATATATTATCAAATTAAATTAAATTAATCAATATAAACAAATTAATAATAATCACTTCTCTAGCATACAGTAGTATTGTGCTGAAGGCACATATCACATCTTTATGGCTTATAAGTACCATGTGGCACATTATTAGAATTTGACAACATAATACAAATTTATACAAGTAAGTTTGTGTGTAAGTGCTCTAAGTAGTTCGTTATGTTTGAAGAATCGTCGAGACTTAACCAGTGACTGACTAAAAGTCCTCACATAAACTAACTTCTTGACCAACCTGGCAATCAGAACGGCTTGCTTGAACAATAAAACTACTGATAAGTCAAACAGCAATATAACAAGCAACAGCGACACAGAATCAGGAACAAGGAGATAATATAGCGACACTAAGTAGGGACCATCTGCAGATCCTCCACAAAAGTCACAAAACTCCCATACTACTGAATCTAAGTTCAGCATAAGAAATATCCCCGACTGTGACAGCACACAGATACCAGTACAAATTAGGTCAGAAGCTAGAGCTCAGGACCTGAGTTGCTCAGAGTGTCAATGCGACACACAACCTCAGTACAATGTCGAAAATCACTAAGTCTAGGCAATGTTCTGTGAACAGAGTTCCACAGAACCAACAACAAGAAAGCGACAGAGACGATCTTCCAACAAGGGCCAGGAAGGGAGAGCTAGGCACGTCTTGTTCGAAGAATGTCAGACAAGAGACAGCGCAGCCCAAGCAGACTACTCCAGGTGAGGTGTGATACCCCCATTGATCACGTGATAGCTCCATGCTGCTGCTGCCCAGCAACACCGAGAAGCCTGCAGGGAAACAAGCAACGAGTGATAATTACAGTAGTTAGACAATCAAGACTTGAGCTATGAGCACTGAATAATATATATGTTACATCCTACCTAATAATATAACTAAGTCAAATAATAATATGAAGCAATATATTTACGATTTAGCTATTATCGCAGATATAAGCAATATAAAATTATAAGAACAGTTAATATACATTATATACATTGTGACCCATTCAGGGGTTGCAACACCCCCCAACACGACAAACGGTCGCACTAGGAGTTGCTCTAATGTCTTTCACATAACTCTTATAACTCATGTCACTTTAATAATACAATTTAATATAAAATTAAGAGTCACTCTTGTGCCAAGCACTTTTTACATTTTACAGTGTCTATTTCACTATAAGTTATACCCCTCGTACTAGGGCATTACACAGTATCGTATCTCTGCATACTCGTCCTCTTCAAGGGGGGCTCCTTGGCGTGGTGAAGAGGCTCTTGGTCTGAGGAATTAGACCTATCGGTCTTCTTCCTCAGACCGAACCTAATTACCCCCCAATCTCCCCTCCCCTATCCCATCCTCCCCATCCTCCCCTTTTTCCTTTCCTCCTCCTCCTCCCCACCCCTCCCTTTTGCCCTTCCTCTTTTTGTCCTTTGGGATTTCTCCCACAGGCGTGCTAGTTCCTAGGTAGGGGAAAGGATACCGGGGTCCATCTCATTCCGTTGAGGTTCTTAGCGGTGGCGTAGTTTGCCGTGGAATCTGGATCGCCTGGGGATGTCCCGATCCCTCTCCGGTATCCCGGAGTAGCTTTGGGTGTCTTTCGGGCGACGAGTGTATCTCTGGAAGCCACCTTTCGGATTCCGGGGGTGGTGGCCGAAGGAGGTATGCCTTGTGGCGGATAT
Organism: Cherax quadricarinatus; assembly: GCF_038502225.1. Classification (NCBI taxonomy): domain Eukaryota; kingdom Metazoa; phylum Arthropoda; class Malacostraca; order Decapoda; family Parastacidae; genus Cherax; species Cherax quadricarinatus. The sequence continues at coordinate 40,785,541 of NC_091292.1, forward strand.
CCGGCCGCCCTCTCTTTTGTCCACCGAGGTAGCTCGGCAGATGTGAGGTTGCTATCCCGGATTGTTAGTTTACTAGCATGATGGGTAGGGTATGGCACGGGTTCCATGCTGCATCTGCGCTACTTGCGGTGCTGAGGTCCTCTTGGGCGCGGAGGGAGATTTCTGGCCCTTTCATTCCTCCTAGGAACTATCCCTCCCCGGTCCCCCCTTTTTTTATTCTTTTTTTTATTTTTATTTTCTTTTCTTCTTTCTTTTTTTTTCTTAAAAACAAAAAGAAAGAAGTAACCTAACCATGGCAGCCCTAGTCCATGAACCTGGTACCCCCGGGCCCCTTCTTGATACCGCACCCCGTTCTGACCCCGCCTCATCTTTGGACCACTCTTCAGACATTCCTCATGCCTCTGTACCTATTGCCGGTGCTGTTTCCTCACCCGCTTCAGGTACTGAGGCCTCGACTGACTCCTTCGATTTATTGGACCTTCGCTCTCCTCTGACTATGCTTCCGGCCTCTCCCTCTACGGTGCGGCAATTTTCAAACCGCCGACTCGTTCCACGTCGGACCAACTCTGGTCCCACGCCTAAACGCCAACGACAATTACCTGCTGATGATACTTCTCCACCTTCTCGTTCTTCTCAGAAACGATCGACACGTCCTTCACTACCTTTCCACGCTCAGTTTCAGACTGAACAATGGACTAAATTCTTCACTTTACGACCAACTTCCTCTACTGCCTATCTTTCTGACCATAGTATTGGCAAGGCACTCCTACGCCATGTTGGTAAAGATATTTCTTTTCATGCTCTTAAGAGCAGTACGTGCATCATTACCATACAGAATGCTACCCAGGCTCATGAGCTCTCTCGTCTTTCCCATATCGATACTGTTCCTGTCACTCTTGAAAAACATCATTCCCTCAATTCTTGTAGTGGTACCGTCATTCTGCCCCATACCATAGTTCAACAAAATTTCCAGACATGTGGCACTGACATTCTTGAACAGCTGGAACTCCAAGATCTCCCAATCCTCAAGGTAGACACTTACGTTCTTCCTGCCCGTGGGCGGAGACGATACCCTAGCAATGTGGCTCGTTTAACTTTTGACAGCCGAGAACTCCCATCCTCAGTTTATATAGCAGGACATCGGTTACAAGTTCGAAAGGTGATCCCTACACCACAACAGTGTAGAAATTGCTGGCGATTTGGCCGTCCAGCGAAATATTGCAGATCTATCGCCGAATGCCCAGTCTGTGGTGCCGATGACCATTCTAATACATCTTGCAATCGATCTCCCTCTTGCCTTAACTGTCATGAGGCTCACCCTTCGTACTCTCGCCGTTGTCAGGTCTATTTAAACGAGCGGGAAATCCATTACCTCAAAGAGACAGAAGGTCTCCCTTATGCCATGGCAGTTTCTCATCTCCGCCTCCAAGGGAGACTCCCACGTGTTTCTTATTCCCGTGTTTCAAAACGTCCCCCCACTTCTGTTATCCCATCTTCTACACCCACCTCTGTGGTTACCTCTCCCATAATCACTCCTGTATCTAATCCTTTTGCTGTCCTCGGCTCAGACGTCCCTACTTCAACGCCTCAGTCTAATCTCGCTTCTTCGAGTTCTCTCTCACAAGCCTCAGTATCAACGAGACCTCGTACGACACCTCCTCCCAATCGTCCCTCTACTTCTCAAAAGTCAAAAAAAGGTCCGTTAACACCTCCTACCCATCTTCCACCTCCTCATTTTACCCTCCCTGTCTCTGTCCCTGGTTCTTCCCCTCTCACTGGCTCAGTTACAAGTGTAGAGGTTCACCCTCCTCCTCGTACTGTACCTTCCTCCCCTGTTCCCTCCTAAGTTTCTTCCTCTTCTGCCACCTCCCAGGTTCCTGCCTCTTCTGTCCCCTGCCACGCTTCTCCAGTTCCCTCCACCCTCTCGCCCCCCCCTACCTTGGTACAGTCCAATACAGTTCCAATCTTTACTCACCCTCCCCCTACCATTCCCAATATTGTCTCCCATACGACATCTCTGAATTCCGAAACACTTGAAGCAATCTCTGAATATATTGCAGAGACCAAACCATCAATGGACACTGATCCACCTTCCACTCTTTCTCTCTCCTCTGCTCCATCTGCGCAACTCCTTTCTTCACAGCGCACCGTTCCTTCGCTGCTTGAACGTTTTCCACTGCCTCCGCATGTGGACTTTTCTAACCCTTCTAGTCCGTAGGAACCCTTACCTGTGGATTTCAAGTATCTTTATCATTACCAATCATGGCCTATTTACAGTGGAATATACGCGGCCTCAGGGGTAATCGGGGTGAGCTTCAGATGTTACTCTCCCAGTTTGCCCCTGTTGGTGTTTGCTTACAGGAACCAAAATTACACTCTGCTGTTATTTCTCACATCTCAGGCTATAATTTATTGTATTCTTCAGATCCTTTTCCTGATGGGACCTTTAATGAAAGTGCCCTTCTTCTCCGCACTGATATTCCGTACCATCAGCTATTTGTTCATACTTCGCTGCATTACACAGCAGCCCGTATCCACTTACATAGGTGGTACATGCTCTGTTCTTTATATCTCTCTCCTTCTCGGGCATTATCTATTCCGGATTTTGCCTTCCTTGTTTCGTCATTACCGCCACCGATTCTCTTACTTGGTGATTTTAATGCCCACCATTTCCTCTGGGGGGGGGGTCTCACTGTGATTCCCGTGGAATTCAGTTAGAGGCTTTTCTTGCCACCCACCCCCTCCATGTTTTAAATACAGGTACTCACACCCATTTTGATCCTCGGACTCATACTCTCTCTTACATCGATCTCTCAGTCTGCTCTTCCTCCACCGCATTAGACTTCACTTGGTCTGTTCTCCCGGACTTACATGACAGCGATCATTTCCCAATCATTCTTACTTCCCCTTCATATTTGACACCTCTTCGCACCCCACGCTGGCAATTTAATCGGGCAAATTGGAACCTTTACTCACACCTAACTGTTTTTAAAGAGGTTCCTTCTTCGTCCTCCATCGATGAGCTTTTACACCTCTTCTCGTCCTCCGTTTTCCCCGCAGCTTCTCATTCTATACCCCAAACTTCGGGCACGCATTCTCAGAAATGCGTGCCTTGGTGGTCTCCTGCTTGTGCTCGTGCAGTACGTTTGAAACGCGCTGCATGGGGCAGGTACCGGTACAATAGAACCACAGAGCGACTCCTTGATTTTAAACAGAAGCGTGCGATCGCTCACCGTGTCATCCGTGATGCTAAACGCACTTGCTGGCGAGATTGTCTCCACCATCACCTCTGCTTCCTCTATGAGTGCAGTCTGGAAAAAAGTACGAAAACTGAGTGGTAAATATTCTCCTGACCCGGCTCCTGTTCTGCGGGTTGCCGGTGTTGATATAGCAAACCCACTAGATGTTGCCAATGAAATTGGCAATCATCTGGTCCGTATTTCTCAGGGACTCCATCTATACCCCTCATTTCTTTCCTCAAAGTCTGCCAGAGAGTTAGCACCCTTTGACTTTTCTTCTCTCAGAGAAGAACAGTATAATGTGCCTTTTACACTTCAAGAACTGGAGGCAACACTCTCAGCTTGTCGATCATCGGCAGCTGGGCCCGACGACATTCATATTCGTATGCTACAACATTTACATCAGTCAGCCCTTGCAGTCCTATTACGCCTTTACAATCTTATTTGGTCACAAGGAGTTCTTCCACAGCTGTGGAAATCCGCCATTGTTCTCCCTTTCCGCAAACCAGGCACTACGGGACATGAAACCTCCCACTATCGTCCCATTGCTCTTACCAGTGCAGTTTGCAAAGTAATGGAACGCCTAGTAAATAGACGTTTAGTGTGGTATTTAGAGACACACAACAGTCTCTCCACTCGTCAATATGGCTTTCGTAAGGGACGTTCTACCATAGACCCCTTACTACGCTTGGATACGTATGTTCGTAATGCCTTTGCGAATAACCACTCAGTTATTGCCATATTTTTTGACCTTGAGAAGGCATATGACACAACTTGGAGGTATAATATTTTAGGCCAAGCCCACTTCTTAGGCCTTCGAGGCAATCTACCATCCTTCCTTAAGAACTTTTTAACTGACAGGCATTTCCGTGTTCGGCTTAATAATGTGCTCTCCCCGGACTTTATCCAAGCTGAAGGTGTCCCCCAGGGATGTGTTCTGAGCACAACACTATTTCTCCTTGCTATTAATGATTTGGCCTCTAGTCTTCCATCAAATATTTGGTCATCACTCTATGTTGATGACTTCGCTATTGCCTGTGCAGGCGCTGACTGTCACCTCATTACAGTTTCTCTCCAACATGCAGTCGACCGTGTTTCCAATTGGGCCACCACACGTGGGTTTAAATTTTCCAGCACTAAAACCCACCAAATCACTTTCACTAGACGCTCTGTCATCTCCAATCATCCTTTGTACCTCTATGGCTCCCGTATCCCTGAACGTGATACAGTCAAGTTTCTGGGCCTCCTCTTTGATCGTAGGTTATCCTGGAAACCTCACATTACCTCTCTGAAGGCAACTTGTCACAGCTGGCTGAACCTTCTTAAAACCCTTGCTCATCTTTCATGGGGAGCTGATCGTCGAACCCTCCTTCGCCTACATTCCACCCTTATTTTATCGAAACTTGATTATGGTGACCAGATCTATTCAGCGGCATCTCCTGCTACTCTCTCTAGCCTTAACCCCATTCATCACCAAGGATTACGTTTATGCCTTGGTGCTTTTCGGTCTTCCCCTGTCGAGAGCCTCTATGCAGAAGCGAACGTTCCATCCTTATCCGATCGCCGTGATGCCCATTGCCTGCGCTACTATGTACGCTCTCATGATCTCTGCAATCCTTCCATTTATAGAATGGTCACTGATATTAGTAGACATTCTTTATTTGTTCGCCGCCCCTGTTTACTCCGTCCCTTCTCTCTTCGCCTTCATTCGCTCTTGTCTTCTCTTCAACTACCACCTTTCTATGTACATGTAGCATCTCACTTTTCCCTACCCCCCTGGGAAGTTCCAGCTGTTCGAGTCTGTTCTTTCTCCCTCCCTTGCTCGAAAGCCCAACTGTCTACAGTCGCTTCCCGCTCTCTTTTTCTTGACCACTTTCACTCTCATTCTCATGCCATTGCTGTGTACACAGATGGCTCTAAGTCTTCTGACGGCGTAGGATTCGCAGCAGTGTTTCCGGACAGCGTCGTACAAGGGCATTTACTATCTTCGGCTAGTATTTTTACTGCTGAATTATATGCCATCCTTACAGCACTTATCCGTATTGCATCTATGCCTGTGTCATCATTTGTGGTTGTCTCAGACTCCCTTAGTGCTTTACAGGCTATACAAAAATTTGATACACCTCACCCCTTAGTCCTCCGTATCCAACTTTGGCTATGCCGCATCTTTACCAAGCATAAAGATATTGTTTTTTGTTGGGTCCCTGGTCATGTTGACGTACAGGGCAATGAACAGGCAGACACTGCTGCGCGGTCAGCAGTACATGACCTACCAGTTTCTTATAGAGGTATTCCATTTACGGACTATTTTACTGCAATATCTTCCCACCTTCACACCCGTTGGCAACAACGTTGGTCTACTATGTTCGGCAACAAACTTCAATCTATTAAACCGAGTATAGGTTACTGGCCGTCCTCTTATCACCAGTGTCGAGGGTGGGAGACTACTCTCTCCCGTCTTCGCATTGGCCATACTCGTCTTACTCATGGATATCTCATGGAGAGGCGTCTTGCTCCTCTCTGTGAGAATTGCCAAGCTCCATTATCAGTCAGCCACATTCTGTTGGACTGCCCACTTTATCAACGAGCACGCAGAATTTACCTCTGTCGTCGTCTTCGCTCCGCTGCTCTCTCTTTACCTTCCCTTCTCGCTGATGGACCCACCTTTCATCCGGACTCTCTCATTGACTTTTTGACAACAACTGACTTACTTCACAAATTCTGATACCTTCAGCCCTTTCTACTTAAATCTCTTGCTACCCTCTACCCCCGTACTATCCCCTGCCCCACTGTTTTCTGTAACCTGCTGATCATCCCCCCTCCCTTCTGCCATCCAATTCCCTTGCTTCCTTCCCTACCCTGCAGCGCTGTATAGCCCTTGTGGCTTAGCGCTTCTTTTTGATTATAATAATAATCTGCATACTCGTGGTTATGTACATCAGTGTGGAGACAGGATAGCATAGACAAGCATGACAATTTGAGGCTCGATTATAGTAGTGGAGACTGAATATTAACAGCAGTCTTGTGCGATAGACAGGAGTCGGCATTCCAATCTTAAGTAGTGGTAGTGCAATGCGAGGCAGTATGGACATCTGCGTATGAGAAAACTTAAGGTGTGTAGTGAGTGGGGGGGTCTGCGGCAGGACTGTTCCACCACTCAGTAACATTGCCCACACAACACTACACACTCAACACTCAGCTTCTGTCTCCAACTGTCTCCTCCTCACACACATATATCACCACTACTGTGAATATATAAATAGAATAATTAGACATAACATGAGTATACATAGTTAACATGGGCTGGAGAGATTACGTTACTTTACTGAATTTGATATAGCAAGTAACAAAAGATATTTGGGCATAAAATTATGTTAATTTAATGTAACTGATAATTATTAAGGACTTGACGAAGAGTCAACAATTACATTACAATGACCACTGATATGTTGTATATTAATAGAGTATGGCTGGATTCCAAGAGCCCACCTCATGATCCTAGCATTTTTACTCTTCATATTCTTTTTGATTATAATAAATAATAAAAAAATTTACTCTTCATAGTGTTTATGTAGGTGAGTGGATTATGATCAGAAAAAACGTTAATTTTAAATGGGGAAGTGCCCAAAATATTCCAAGGACACCACAAGAGCTAGAGCCTCTTTCTCAATAGTGGCATAATTTTTCTGGTGTCGTTTGAGCTTAGATGAATAGTAACATATAGGATGGAGAATGTCAGTGGATGTTGACTGCTGGAGCAGCACAGCACCCATTGCATAACCACTCGCATCTATATGTAAAAAGAAGGGAAGATTGAAATTAGGACTTCTCAATACAGGAGCAGAGGAGAGCAGATGCTTCAACCTTTTGAACGAGTCTGAACAATTGCTAGTCCAGATGAACTGAACTTTGCTACTAGTAAGCTCAGTGAGAGAAGCAGCAATCTGAGAAAAGTTTGGACAGAACCTGCGATAATATCCTGCCATGCCCAGGAATCTCTGTACTCTCTTCCTATCCTGTGGCACTGGAAATGCCGAAATTGCACTAACCTTAGCCTCAATAGGAGCAACCTCACCTTGGCCAATACAGAAGCCTAGATAGGTAATCTTGGCTTGACCAAAACTACATTTAGCCAAGTTAACAGTGAAGTTGTAGTGTGCCAGTCTCAAACAATGCTATGAGATGCGTCAAGTGTTGTTCCAACTCGTCACTGTACACCACTAAGTCGTCAAGGTAGGCTTCTACTCCTTTTAAGTTGTGGGTCAACTCGTTCATTATATGTTGGAATGAAGAAGCCGTGTTACATAGGCCGAAGGGGGTGACGAGGTAGTTAAACAATCCATCTTGAACAGTAAAAGCAGATATTTCTTGAGCACGTTCAGCAAACGGGACTTGATAATAGCCTCGTAAGAGATATAAACGGCTGACAAACTGGGCTCCTGACACACGGTCAATAAGGTCGTCAATGCGAGGTTGGGGATAACCATCAGGCAAGGTGACAGAATTCACTTTCCAGTAATCAGTGCACATCCTGAAACTACCGTCAGGTTTAGGCACTAAAATACATGGAAATGCCCATGGACTTTTACTGCACTCAATAAGTCCGTGAGATAACAGAAAATCAATTTCTCTCAATGCTTTATGCTTCGTTGGACTCATCCTATATGGTGATTGCTTAATGGGTGATGCTCCCTGTACATCAACATCATGTACACCCAGTGTACAACGTTTAGGAACATCACTGAACAATTCAGGGAACTGCAAAATCATGTTTTTAATATCGCCAGCTTCATCAATCCCAAGGTTACTAAGAAAATTGTCTAGTGATTGTAGAGTCACTGAATTTTCTAAACGCACCTCTATACCTCTAGAGATGTCAGGCAGACTGACGTTTTCTTCCTCTGTCCTAGGAAGAATGGAAGTAGTAGGTAGAGGACTAGTGTAGTATGTCTTGAGCTGGTTAATATGGTACACATGATTTGATTTCTTTTTCCCAGGCGTACCTACTAAATAATTTACGTCGCTATTCTTTTTCACTATTTCAAGGGGACCATCATATCTGGCTTGTAGAGAATGACCTGGTACTAATTTCTGAGCCATCACCTTATCTCCTGCTCTAAAAGAGTGAGAGACAGCACGCTTGTCATAATGTTGATTCATTCTAGCTTGGGCTGAAACTAGGTTTTTCAAAGCTAGCTCTCTAGCAGCTGTCAAATGTTGCTGCATTAATGAAGGTGAAGTGCTCAATGATGGATTTGATTTTCCTGTCCACACGTCTTTTGACACTGCGAGAGGACCACGCACTTGGTGTCTGAATATTAATTCAAACAGACTAAACCCGAGACTTTCTTGCTCACTTTCTCTCATAGCGAACAGAAGAGAAGGTATACTGTGGAAACTTACTTGGTCCCTAAAGTTCCACAGGACAGATCCAGCATGGCCGTAATGGAACGGCTGAGCTGGGTGGCCCTTATACCCCACCCAAAATAAAGCATTCTCTCGAGTAGGCGTGGATTGTTGGTAAGCTTATTTAATTTATAGATTTACCCTTCAGGGAAGGAGTAGGTAGTTTTACTGATAGTATATTAATATTAGGTTTACTAATAATGTAGACCTAAGACCTTAACATAGGTAGTAATAGGCTGATATTGTAGGCAAACACTAGGATAAGTTAGCTAGGGAGAACTGGCAGCCCTAGTTTGAACGAAGAGATGAGGGTCTGGAAGAGAGACCAGCTCCTTCTTCTTAAGACAGACACCAACTGGACAAGATGTGCCGTGATCAGCAGACGGCGCCCCCCACGTGTCTTTACATTTGAGACCTGGGGAAATCTGGTAGAGGCACCTCGATGTACCATAGATGACCTCCGTTAGGCCCATACAGTAAGGCAAAACCTCCACTTTATCTCGTAGATTTCTGGCCAGTGTCTGGGGAGAATTGTGAGTGAGTTTGATCTGTGGGCCTGTGTTGCAGCTGGGAGTGTATGCCCAGTAAGCACCAGTGTCTCTCGTCTATGTAGAAGCTAGTGTCCGTGTCTGCATAGTTGTACTAGGGGATTACCTGGAGTTTACCTGGAGAGAGTTCCGGGGGTCAACGCCCCCGCGGCCCGGTCTGAGACCAGGCCTCCTGGTGGATCAGAGCCTGATCAACCAGGCTGTTGCTGCTGGCTGCACGCAAACCAACATACGAGCCACAGCCCGGCTGATCCGGAACTGACTTTAGGTGCTTGTCCAGTGCCAGCTTGAAGACTGCCAGGGGTCTGTTGGTAATCCCCCTTATGTGTGCTGGGAGGCAGTTGAACAGTCTCGGGCCCCTGACACTTATTGTATGGTCTCTTAACGTGCTAGTGACACCCCTGCTTTTCATTGGGGGGATGGTGCATCGTCTGCCAAGTCTTTTGCTTTCGTAGTGGGTGATTTTCGTGTGCAAGTTCGGTACTAGTCCCTCTAGGATTTTCCAGGTGTATATAATCATGTATCTCTCCCTCCTGCGTTCCAGGGAATACAGGTTTAGGAACCTCAAGCGCTCCCAATAATTGAGGTGTTTTATCTCCGTTATCCGCGCCGTGAAAGTTCTCTGTACATTTTCTAGGTCGGCAATTTCACCTGCCTTGAAAGGATACACACCCTCTTGGATATAGGAATTTCTGAGGTGCAGGCAGGTCACTAATAACGATTGAATATTGCAGGAATTAAGGCTCCCGGTTGCATGTGGTTTCTGAGGGGAAGTCCAAAGGGGCTAAGGCTAAGCTTAGGGAAGTTGAAGATCAGGATATATGCTGCAACATCAAGTAAGTTAGTCCTTTATACGTGCATGCAGGAGAGTTTCTTGCAACATCAATCATTTGTGAAAATCTGTCCTATAAGCCACTTGTGAGGCTGAGGTACCCACCTCAGAGCTCGGTGTCAACAGAGTTTGCCAGGGTAGGCGACTCACTTGGAGGCAGTCCACACAAATTTTCACATATACCTTCATCCCAGTCTCTAGAAAAATGTTCACAATAAGCTCTCATCATGGACTTCAATGTCTGATGAAATCTCTCTAGAGCACCTTGTGACTGTGGATGATAGCTGGTTGAAAGTACAGACTTTATTCCTAGGTGGGATAATGCTTCTCGAAAGATCTTAGAAGTGAAGTTAAATCCCCGATCTGACTGTATCTCTCGTGGCAATCCAACTTGGGGGAAAAATTTCGTCAGTGCTCTCACAATAACACGTGCATTAATTTTTCTCATAGGAATAGCTTCGGGATAGTGTGTTGTAGTGTCCATAATAGTAAATAAGTATTGGTTCCCCAGCTTGGTTCTAGGCAAAGGACCAACACAATCAATAATAAGACGTGAGAACGGTTTACCATCCACGGTGATAGGAATGAGAGGTGCAGGTGGAGGTGTGTGTGCTGGTTTGTCTGTCACTTGACACACGTGGCAACATCGCACATTATCAGTTACTGCTTCCTTCATTTTTAGCCAAGTAAAATGTTTTGCCAGTTTACCGAGTGTCTTCTTGACACCCAAATGTCCTCCTATGGGACTATTGTGAGCAAAATCAATGGCTTGTTCACGAAATGTAACTGGTAACACTACGAGATGCTTGACTGTGGTGGCAACACTATCAGCTGACAACTTACATGTATTTTTCTCCATCAGTACACCGTTACTATAATAGTAACGATTATCGAGATCCTTTGCTTCACTCTCAGTAACTGCTATATCTCGCAGTCTTTCCAGTGACTGATCAACAAACTGATCCTTGATTAAATCATCATGAGTTAGAAATTTAACGTCAGTTGTGTCCTGACTAGGTTGATGACCTGGGGGAGTCAGTGTTAATGATCCTGGGCGCAGAGCATCACTAAACAACATATTCAAGCCCAAATCATTGTCATCAACTAACTCAACAGGAGACAAGGATGATTGTTGTATCTTTGACATAGCTCTAGTAATTGCGCTGAGAGGAAATAAAATAGGCTTCTCTCTACAAGCTTCAATGGCATAATTATCATCAGCGGTATTATCAATCACAAGTGGTTCCTTACATATACCAGCATGAAGGATATTGTTCCCTATCAACAAGTCCACTGACCTGATGGGAAATACACCACTGAATATACCCACTGAAATATAACCAGTATAATAGCTTGTTTCAATATAAACTTTGTGCAGAGGTACTTTTATAACATCCCCACCATAGGCTTCTAACAATACATCTATCTTGGTATAGGTATCATCAGTTATGGGCAGTACATCTTCTCTCAATAATGTGAGATAGCTGCCAGTGTCTCTGAAAGTAATTATCTCAGTTAGATGTGATTCGTAAAATCCTATTTTACCTCTCGATAAGTAAGGACTCATCGCTGAATGAACTTTTTCATCAGATACACTTTCTGACGCTAGTCATCTGTTCTGAGTAACATTATCTAAAACAGAAGGATCAGAGGTATTACTAGGATTTTGGTGCCTTTGTTGAATGGAAGAGGATACGACTTGCGTGCCTGCACGACTGTCTCTCGTATCTCTTTCTAACTTATGGAAAACACTCTCTAGTATGTCCTTTTCTCTTACAATAGATACATTTAACTTTCTTCTTCTCGGTATTAGATTTCTGTCTAATCACAGAGAGAGATTCAGGATTGTGAGTTTTCCTGGTAATGGTACGAGAAGTTACAGTAGCCTGTACATCAGGCCGGCAGTGATCAGCTGATTTAGGTTGCCAACTTCTAGGACAACTTTTAGTTACCTTGTTTCTCTGTGTTTTAGTACGTACAAGTTTGTGAGAAATCTCATAATTGTCAGCTAATGCTGCAGTTTCCAGAATATCCAAGGCAGTATGATCGATCAGATATTCTTGTATGTCAGCAGACATACAGTTGTAAAACAACTGAACTAGACTGTCATAGTTATTACTCTTAACTGCTCTACACCACCTTTCAAATGCAACTTTTTTCTCACGAGCAAACTCTACACAAGTTTGATCTTGTCGTTGTTGCAACGTACAAAATGCACGTTGGTAACTTTCGGGTAACAAGTTATATGTCTCTAGAATAGTTTGCTTGACAGCATCATAACTAATTTACTTGACAAATGGTAAAGCAGCAGTACAAGTTTGAGCTCTTCCTGTCAAAGCTGTGTGCAACAAGGTAGCCCAGTGCTTACGTGGCCAGTTCATAGCACGTGCCTGGTTCTCAAACACATCAAAATAGGTGTCTAAGTCACTCTCAAAAAACTTAGAAACCATTGAGGCAGCTTTCTGCACATTAAATGTGTCCTGTGTTCTACTAACAGGTTTATCAACTTTATGAGATCTATCAGTCTGTCTTCCCAGACGAACATTTTCTCTCTGGAAATCTTCTTTGTTCAATTTCCTCTGTGCCTCTATTTGTGCAGTCTATAATATAATGAGGCATTCCATCCTCTCAAATTGTTCCTCAGATATAGGACCAGTAGGTAACAGAGGAGTGGGGAAATTAACATGTCTTTCTGGATAGTCCATAGGTCGGACACCTTGTCCAGCCATCCCTAGAGAGTCTCGATCTGGTCTAGGATAAGTAGACACAGGTGTAGTATACATGGTACTAGTATGAGGCTGAGTCATACTACCAGCTACACTCTGTACTATTGTTTTAGTGAGGCAGGAAGGTGTGAGCAGAGTTACACTAGGCTCACAAGCCTAGAATTCAGTAAGATTTAATAGTGCTTCAGGATTACAACTGGTAGGCTGCTAACTAAAGAAATTAATATTTTAATAAGTTTATTAACAATTAAATTGTCTAGGCATATATTATCAAATTAAATTAAATTAATCAATATAACCACATTAATAATAATCACTTCTCTCGTGTACAGTAGTACTGTGCTGAAGGCACATATCTCATCTTTATGGCTTATAAGTACCATCTGGTACATTATTAGAATTTGACAACATAATACAAATTTATACAAGTCAGTTTGTGTGTATGTGTGTAAGTACTCTAAGTAGTTCGCTATGTCTGAAGAATCATCTAGATTCTAGACTTAACCAGTGACTGACTAAAAGTCCTCACATAAACAAACTTCTTGACCAACTTGGCAATCAGAACAGCTTGCATGAACAATAAAATGACTGATAAGCCAAACAGCAATATAACAAGCAACAGCGACACAGAATCAGGAACAAGGAGATTATATAACGACACTAAGTAGAGACCATCTGCAGATCCTCCACAAAAGTCACAAAACTCCCATACTACTGAATCTAAGTTCAAACATAAGAAATATCCCTGACTGTGACAATACACAGATACCAGTACAAATTAGGTCAGAAGCTACAGCTCAGGACCTGAGTTGCTCAGAGTGTCTATGCGACACACAACCTCATTACAACATCGAAAATCACTAAGTCTAGGCAATGTTCTATGAACAGAGTTCCACAGAACCAACAACAAGAAAGCAACAGAGACGATCTTCCAACAAGGGTCAGGAAGGGAGAGCTAGGCACGTCTTGTTTGAAGAACGTCAGACAAGAGACAGCGCAGCCCAGGCAGACTACTCCAGGCGAAGTGTGATACCCCCCTCCTTGATCACGTGATAGCTCCGTGCTGCTGCTGCCCAGCAACACCGAGAAACCTGCAGGAAAACGAGCAATGAGGGATAATTACAGTAGTTAGACAATCAAGACTTGAAACATGAGCACTGATTAATATATATAAATGTTACATCCTACCTAATAATATAACTAAGTCAAATAATAATATAAAGTAATATATTTACAATTTAGCTATTATCACAAATATAAGCAATATAAAATTATAAGAACAGGTAATGTACACTATATACATTTTGACCCATTCAGGGTTTGCAATATGCGGTGATTATAAGTTATTTGCAAGGATATTGGGGAATAGAATCAAAACTGTGTTAGGTAAAGTAATTGATAGAGGACATTATGGAATACTGGGTAGGTTAATCTATGAAGAGCATTGAGTTATTAGAAGTTTTATAGAGAAGTGGGGGAGTTGGGGGGTGGGGGTGTTTTGGCATTGGATTGGAGAGCGGCTTACGATAGTGTAGAGAGGGATGCATTATGGAGTTTCATGCGTTGGCTGGGTTTCAGGAGGGAAATTATTTCTTGGGCGAAAACTTTGTATCTGGGTGCAGTTATGAGAGTACAAGTTAATGGAAGATTAGGTGTTAGCATACAGATTGGAAGGGGTTTGCGAGAGGGATGCCCTCTGTCGCAAATATTGTTTGCATGTCTTCAGGAACCTTTTTATAAGGCGGTTAGGTGGAGTATAGCGGGAGGAGGGGTTGGTACTGAAAGAGAGGGTGGAGCGGGTATAGTGGGTTATGTGGATGATACGACTGTTTTGGTGAGGGATGAGAGGGATTTACGTAAGGTAGGTAGGGTGGTAGACGTGGATGAAAATTAATGTTGTAAAGTCCAAGTATATGGATTTAGGGGATAGTGTACATAATGGTGGGACTGTAGAGGGCGGGTGGAGTGTGGTGGATCAGCTATTGATATGTGGGATAGTGTACATGAAGAATGATAGGGATGCACAAGAGGCAAATTCAAGGCGCACTGTGGATGGGGTTTTGATAAGATTGGGCGGTTTGAAGGCAGCGCAGCTAACGTTGCATCAGAGGGTTATAGTCACGAATGTCCTGTTGTATAGCAAGCTATGGCACGTGGTGGCAATATGTCCGTTGAGATGGTGTGAGGTGCAACTGTTGCAACATGGGGTTTTCAGATTTATATGGAGATCGGGTTGTGACTGGCTAAGTAGAGGGGTGTTGTCGCTTCCCATTAGCCAGGGGGGGCTGGGGCTTATACCTCTTGAAAATTGGTGAGGGGCTCTTGATTTAAGGAATTGGATCTGTGCTCCAGTTCCCCTACTTAAGCCTGAATGCCTTCCACATTCTCCCCCCAGGCACTGTGTAATTCTACGGGTTTAGTGCTTCCCCTTGATTATAATAATAATAATAACCTCTTGAAAAGCGTACGTTGAGTATATTTTTAAAACAGGGTTATTTGAGGGAGGGGAGTGAGGGGGGCTTGAAAGACTGCACAAGGATATGCAACGGTGGTGGAGGGGTAGGGATTTAGCTTTTGGAGAGGCTATATTTTACTGACGGTGAGGGATCCGGATCGCCTTAAATTGAGGGATCTTGAGAGGGTGGGGGGTGGGTCTGTATTGGCGGCAGTTGAGGGGGCATACCCTATGTATGGGTGGGGGAATATATGGAAATGTCTTCAGCATTTGCATGTAAAACCAGGTGTTAGGGAGGTTATGTTTAGGTTTTTACATGGGATTTTGCCGTCTGGGGTTGTGTTATTTAATAGGAGACTAAGGGAGGGTGGGGAGTGCAAAGCGTGTGGATGTCCGGAAAATAATTTTCATGCCGTGTACTTTTTTAATTGTTTAGAAGATGTGAGGGTATGGTTAAGTAGGGTGGTTAGGTTAGTGGGTGGGGAAGGGTTACAGGTGTTGAGGGTGTTAAGTTTAGATATAGGTGGGAGGAGTCAGATGGTGGTGAATGAGGTTGCATATGTGGTTACTGATTTTATTTATACATCTTGGGCCATGAGGGAGGTGGGTGTGGAGGAAAGGATGAAAGTGTTAGGGGCTGCAATATATAGAATTAAGTGTCACAAAAGGGATCTTTATGGGGGAAGATGGGAGACAGCATTTACTGAGGGTTATCGTAGATTTCGGTTGAAGGATTTAAGAGATTTAAGTTTAAAGTAAGGGGTAGCAGTGGGCTAGTTTCTTGAGTGTGGAAGTGTGGTTGGGTGTTAGCGTGTGAGGTATGTCTTTGTAATAAACAAATATACTTTATTTGTGGCGTATGTGGTGTGGGTGGTGGTATAACACATGTTTTTCACATTGTTTTTAGACGGTTTTGGATAAAATATGTACATACTGTTTTGTTGCACTACATTATTGTGTGTATATAAGGTGTGTGTGAGGGTACATCATACAGTATTTGTGTGTTTGGGAATGATTGAACGTCCTTGTGGGAGTGCCTTCAAAGGTGCTATACAAAGAAAGTATAATCTGGTGTTACCATGGCATGACATATGTCTGTTGTTAGGTAAGACACATATGCAACAGTTAGGTATCTTTATTTTGAAACGTTTCGCCTACACAGTAGGCTTCTTCAGTCGAGTACAGAAAAGTTGATAGGAGCAGAAGAGACTTGAAGATGATGTAATCAGTCCATCACCCTTAAAGTTTTGAGGTGGTCAGTCCCTCAGTCTGGAGAAGAGCATTATTCCGAAGTCTGAAACAATATGAAGTTGAAAGGAGGGGATGGAGCCTTATATAGCGCCAGGAGGTGAGACGTAGGTCACTTTGGGAGGTCAGGTCCCTCTCAAATCCAGCCGTTCTCACTAGTAGAGGTTGTCGAAGTTGATTTCAGGTCTGTACCAAGATACCCTTGTGTTGCAGTGTCTGACAGATTGAACATCAAAATGGTATAAAATACCGACAGATTGTTAGGTAAGACACATATGCAACAGTTAGGTATCTTTATTTTGAAACGTTTCGCCTACACAGGCCTACTGTGTAGGCGAAAGATACCTAACTGTTGCATATGTGTCTTACCTAACAATCTGTCGGTATTTTATACCATTTTGATGTTCAATCTGTCAGACACTGCAACACAAGGGTATCTTGGTACAGACCTGAAATCAACTTCGACAACCTCTACTAGTGAGAACGGCTGGATTTGAGAGGGACCTGACCTCCCAAAGTGACCTACGTCTCACCTCCTGGCGCTATATAAGGCTCCATCCTGTCCTTTCAACCTCATATTGTTTCAGACTTCGGAACAATGCTCTTCTCCAGACTGAGGGACTGACCACCTCGAAACTTTAAGGGTGATGGACTGATTACATCGTCTTCAAGTCTCTTCTGCTCCTATCAACTTTTCTGTACTCGACTGAAGAAGCCTACTGTGTAGGCGAAACGTTTCAAAATAAAGATACCTAAGTGTTGTATATGTGTCTTACCTAACAATCTGTCGGTATTTTATACCATTTTGATGTTCACATATGTCTGTTGGTATGCGGTGACACAAAGTCTGGGATTACCCTTTTTGTAGGATGCAGACTGTATGGCACAAGATTTGTATATCGGGTTGGCGGCAAGTGTATTTAGTTGCATTGTGCAACGCGGTAATGTATCCATATATTGTGAGATTGTATTATGGTACATACGGACTTACATATATTGTTTCAGAGGCCTGGTTAAGACTGTAGGTTACAGGTTGTGCGACAATGTATGTGAAGGGAATTTTTTTTTTTTTTTTTTACCTTTTGACTGCTAGTATAACACTTCGCATATGGTGGAAGTGTGTTGGGGGTATATAGGGTATGAAGCGTTTATGAATTGTGTATAGGTATGTGGTAATTAAATTTGTTGTACATTTTGATTGGTTTTGTTGATGTATATTGACATCCAGGTATAATGTACCTGTATTTTAAATAATATATATATATATAAAAAAAAGATGTGAAGAGATAATGTTAACATAGGTATAAATGTCTTTTCCTGTTTGTTAAATGTTATGTTTACCTACTGGTGCTGAGTACTCAGCAATACATTATGTGTATTTCTTGTAATCACGTAAATTACCTGTTTTTAAGTCAGTGTTTCTTTGCAACCTTATCAATATTAAGGTTGAGACATCATAGTTGGGAGAGAAATGATATGTGAAATTAAAATAGGTAACATCCATTGTTCGTAGTATCTTGTTAGGTTGTAAATAATGGGGTGGTTGGATAACCACAGGGGAGGGGTAATATGTCTGTGTGTAATATGTTCAGTGCAATGAATTGCATGGTCTGTAGTGGTCGTTTACATCATCAATGTGGGAAGAAAATGGATGTATCTGAGGGTACACATTACGTACCATTTCGAGGGATGTGTAGATAAAAGTGTTGTTTATATTGTGTAATTCTGTTGGGTAGCTCCAACAGGTTTGGGTTAAGTGATAGGATGAGGGAACAGAGAGAGAGGGGGGGGGTTGTACCCACACGGAGTTGTAAGTGTGGTGTGTAATGTTAGCTGTAGGTAGGATTGTGTTCATGTTATAGACTTACATGAGTTTTATATATTATATTTTTGTGATGTCATGTTTTAAATAAAATATAAAAAAAAAATATTATTTGTAATTCACTTCAGTTTTAGTGTGTTAGAATTATTAATAAATGTGGATATTTTCTGACCATTTTAGGGCTGGGCTGTGGCGTCCTGACGAACCTCTGTTTCTTCATTATACCTCACTACTTTACACGCAGGAGAGGTCTGGCAAATGCTTGCTTGATGGCTGGTCTCTGTGTGGGACAGATGTTAGGACCAATTATTATAGGTTATCTACAGCAAGAGTTTGGTTCTACCTATGCTACATTCCTTCTGGGCGCTGTGGTATTTCACGGCTGCATAGGCGCATGCCTCTTCCATCCTTTCCAGTCCCAGAGAAAGAATAAGGCATCAGTGAAAGGCGAGAATTCAACAGCAGAGGCTTCTGGTGCTACAAGTGTGGAAAATGACGCCAACTGTAAATTACTCCAGAACATTGCAGCTAATTTGTTGATCCTGAAGTCACCACGAGCCATCATCATCGCTGTGGGAGGAGCTCTCGTAATGACCTGTATCTTTAATTTCCTGGTTTTCATGCCCTTCGCTGTGCAGGCGGTGGGCCACTCCAACCAGGCAGCAGGATTGTGCATAACAGTGCAGGCTGGTTGTGCTTTGCTGACTTGTCTTGCAGTGTCCACGCTGACAGACTGGCCCAGGTTCAGCATGAGGTGCTGCTACATGATCAGTGTTACTCTTATTGCTGCAGCAATTGTAGGTTTGTATACCCTTTTAAAAATTCGATTGAACGTATTGACAATTTACGTTTAAGGCGGCTGTCATCCAATTTTCCGCGCGCTCTCAAAAAACAAAACACGAAAAATTATGGAAATTGAGTTATATATACAGAAAAATAGCTTAACTCTTTGGCCAACACAATGGTACCAGAATGAATGTTCTACGACGTTTCTACAAGAAATTATAGTTATTTATATCAGGTATGGTGACGGTGATGTAGGTAGCGCGTCTGCTCACAGCCCATATATTTTTTGGATTTTTTCCCTTTTTTTCATAGCTTTTTCTTGCATTATTCTTTCTAATATAATAACTGACTATTTGGCATCATATAAGAGTAGGCGGAGCTTATCCGCAGAGTGCCAGCCAACCAGGAACCATCTGGGAACCCTAGGCAGTACTCCCGCTCCAGAAATAACAAAAAAAAAGGCACAATACCGTGACTGGAACGATAAACAAATAACCCGCACATAGAAAAGAGGAGCTTACGACGACGTTTCGGTCCGACTTGGACCATTTACAAAGTCACACAGTGAAGTTACACAGTGTGACTTTGTAAATGGTCCAAGTAGGACCGAAACGTCGTCGTAAGCTCCTCTCTTCTATGTGCGGGTTATTTGTGTATAACTCGCTCCAGAGAGTGCCAGGAAAAATTACTTCATTATTACGCTTATATCAGCTTATATATCAACTCTACGGCTTATTTATCTATCAGAATTTATCTAATATGATATAATAAACACTATAAATAACATACAAACATGTTATATACTCTAGACTGAATAAAATAAGCCATAATATGGCGCGAGACCATTGGAATATTTCGATATAAAGGAGTGAATCCTCTTATGTCGTATTCTTTGGTTTCTGAGTAAGAGAAAACGGTGTTTTGAAGAGGATAACTGCGTTAGAACATCAGTTTACTAAGAAATACACCCAAACAAACGCGATTTTCGCGAAAAAAACAAAAAAAATTGAGACGGCGGGCCGGCAGGTGCTCCAGGCCAATATCTCGGAAGTAACTTATTCACCTAATGTCAAATTTTCTTCCTTTATTACTTAATTAAATGGAATAATACTCACAGAAATTGTAGAATAATGATTTCTCTATTTTATTACGAGCAATTTTTTGGAAATATCCCAAATACTTTGGGAGTTATGTGGGAGTAAAGGGCAGATTTTTTGCAACATTCCAAGAACTAACAAACTTTATTTTTTTGTGAAATAAAGATTAGTTATTTAGAGGACAGGTGACGTGTGGAAAATATTTTAATTTTCCGAAGCTATAGTGCCTAATAGGTGTTTAATGTGTTGATTTGGGTCAAAAATGTATTTGAAAATGGAATAGAACCAACGGGGTTCCCTCTGCGCCTGCGCGGATGTGCGGGGAGACAGGTCGAGACAGGGCATTGAGGAACGGGAGTGTTTTGAATGAAGTTAAGAGGCTGTGAAAACATGGGACCAGGAAATTGGCATTCACGGCGGCCTAAGGATTAATATAGGCCTCACTTCATAATAGGAAGTGTCATAACTGTTCCTGGTAAAGAGTGAGGGAACATGATTTACGGGACCACCGTAATAAAGTGGTAAAATTAGTGAATAATGGTGGGATCGGCGGTGACTGGTGTGCCGCCATGGAGTGTCCAGGGGAAAATACCTGTGATTTAATCCTCACTCATCGGTCTCAGATCTTAATGGAGTGGCCTCTAATGTGTATAATGATTATGAGACATTAAATCGTCTTGTGAATTGTAATATAATCAATGATAACACTAAGTTAAGAGAATGCGTAAAGTGAAATAAGTCGCCTTGCTCCGAGTGAACACGTTAGACCTCGTTGTTCCTGTCCTGAGGATAGTGAAGTTTTTATGGAGTCACTACTTCTAAACCAGGACAAACCAACGGATACCTCGTCCTGCTGGAATAAGAACCGTGTCGGTGTAGCAGGACATCGAAATGAAATGGTGAATGGAGGAAATAAGGAGCATCAATCACCCACAGTTAAGTAATCCTTCTAGTTATAGCAGACTGATACTGGCCAGTTAGGTATGTTGTAATCGGATAGGTTATGGGTGATCCAGCTACATCAAGTGACCACCAGAGAATATCTGGTAAGTGGTGGGATTATATACAAGTGTTTTTCGTTGATGGATATATCCATGTGTAACCTACCCCCCCCCCCTTCATTCAGTTAAACTAATATAATATATACAGTCCACAATTAATTAGTAGTATGTCATTGATGTCAGCTATGGTCTGTATACCTTGTACATGTACTTGTATAGCTTGTACATGTACTTGTATAGCTTGTACACATACTTGTATAGCTTGTACATGTACTTGTACAGCTTGTACATGTACTTGTATATACTAGCATAGCTTGTACATGTACTTGTATAGCTTGTACATGTACTTGTATAGCTTGTAAGAACATAAGAACATAAGAAAGGAGGAACACTGCAGCAGGCCTGTTGGCCCATACTAGGCAGGTCCTTTACAATTCATCCCACTAACAAAACATTTGCCCAACCCAATTTTCAATGCTACCCAAGAAATAAGCTCTGGTATGAAAGTCCCACTCAAATCCAACCCTTCCCACTCATGTACTTATCCAACCTAAATTTGAAACTACCCAAAGTCCTAGCCTCAATAACCCAACTAGGTAGACTGTTCCACTCATCAACTACCCTATTTCCAAACCAATACTTTCGTATGTCCTTTCTAAATCTAAACTTATCTAATTTAAATCCATTACTGCGGGTTCTCTCTTGGAGAGATATCCTCAAGACCTTGTTAATATCCCCTTTATTAATACCTATCTTCCACTTATACACTTCGATCAGGTCTCCCCTCATTCTTCGTCTAACAAGTGAATGTAACTTAAGAGTCTTCAATCTTTCTTCATAAGGAAGATTTCTAATGCTATGTATTAATTTAGTCATCCTACGCTGAATGTTTTCTAACGAATTTATATCCATTCTGTAATATGGAGACCAGAATTGAGCTGCATAATCTAGGTGAGGCCTTACTAATGATGTATAAAGCTGCAGTATGACCTCTGGACTTCTGTTGCTTACACTTCTTGATATAAATCCCAGTAATCTATTTGCCTTATTACGTACGCTCAGACATTGCTGTCTTGGTTTAAGGTTGCTGCTTACCATAACCCCCAAGTCCTTTTCGCAATCTGTATGGCTAAGTTCTACATTATTTAACTTATAAGTGCTAGGGTTATGGACACTCCCGAGCTTCAGAACATTGCATTTATCTACATTGAACTGCATCTGCCACTTTTCTGACCAAGAATAGAGTTTGTCTAAATCCTCCTGAAGTTCCCTTACATCTACGTTTGAATCAATTATCCTACCTATCTTTGTGTCATCGGCGAATTTGCTCATATTACTAGTAATTCCTTCATCAAGATCATTGATATGTATTATAAACAACAACGGGCCCAAGACTGATCCCTGTGGAACGCCACTTGTTACTGATCCCCACTCGGATTTAACCCCATTTATGGACACTCTCTGCTTCCTGTCTGTGAGCCATGATTCGATCCACGAGAGCACCCTTCCCCCAACGAGAGCACCCTTCCCCAAAAGTACATGTACATGTACATGTACATGTACAAGTACATGTACTTGTTTAGCTTGTACATGTACTTGCATAGCTTGTACATGTACTTATATAGCTTGTACATGTACTTGTATACCTTGTACATGTACTTGAAGTAAATAAAGATATAATTATTATTATTAAGGCTGAATCACCAAGGAAACACAGAGCACTGAAGGGCTTTTGATCCTAGAAATTCGAAGTTTACTCCCATTTCTTGGCTCAAACCTGAATGCCTCTTATTCCCCAAGTGATGTAGGTCGTTAATAATAATAATAATAATAGTAATGATAATAATAATAATAAAAAATTTAGTCTCAGGGAAGAAGAGAAATATAATGAAGAAGATGAATGGATGAAAGTCGTATCTGCAGCTTCAAGAAGAGATACGAAAATGACCATAAGGAACAAATCCAGTAAATGTTGATTAAGAGGCGGAATGAACAGCATTATCATTACCTACATAATCTAACTTAGTAAAGACATACACACACACACACGTGCCCGCCCGCTCAACCAGTGAAGAGGCTGGGCCAGGAGCTATGACTCGACTCCTGCAACCACAATTAGGTGAGTACAGTTAGGTGAATATACACATATGCACGCACGCACGCACGCACAAAATAAATACGCACACAATATACGAACATACATTTTTTTTTATTATCACACTGGCCGATTCCCACCAAGGCAGGGTGGCCCGAAAAAGAAAAACTTTCACCATCATTCACTCCATCACTGTCTTGCCAGAAGGGTGCTTTACACTACAGTTTTTAAACTGCAACATTAACACCCCTCCTTCAGAGTGCAGGCACTGTACTTCCCATCTCCAGGACTCAAGTCCGGCCTGCCGGTTTCCCTGAGCCCCTTCATAAATGTTACTTTGCTCACACTCCAACAGCACGTCAAGTATTAAAAGCCATTTGTCTCCATTCACTCCTATCAAACACGCTCACTCATGCCTGCTGGAAGTCCAAGCCCCTCGCACACAAAACCTCCTTTACCCCCTCCCTCCAACCTTTTCTAGGCCGACCCGTACCCCGCCTTCCTTCCACTACAGACTGATACACTCTTGAAGTTATTGTTTCGCTCCATTCTCTCCACATGTCCGAACCACCTCAACAACCCTTCCTCAGCCCTCTGGACAACAGTTTTGGTAATCCCGCACCTCCTCCTAACTTCCAAACTACGAATTCTCTGCATTATATTCACACCACACATTGCTCTCAGACATGACATCTCCACTGCCTCCAGCCTTCTCCTCGCTGCAACATTCATCACCCATGCTTCACACCCATATAAGAGCGTTGGTAAAACTATACTTTCATACATTTCCCTCTTTGCCTCCAAGGACAAAGTTCTTTGTCTCCACAGACTCCTAAGTGCACCACTCACCCTTTTCCCCTCATCAATTCTATGATTCACCTCATCTTTCATAGACCCATCCGCTGACACGTCCACTCCCAAATATCTGAATACATTCACCTCCTCCATACTCTCTCCCTCCAATCTGATATCCAATCTTTCATCACCTAATCTTTTTGTTATCCTCATAACCTTACTCTTTCCTGTATTCACTTTCAATTTTCTTCTTTTGCACACCCTACC
The DNA here is from genome assembly GCF_038502225.1 of Cherax quadricarinatus. Lineage (NCBI taxonomy): Eukaryota > Metazoa > Arthropoda > Malacostraca > Decapoda > Parastacidae > Cherax > Cherax quadricarinatus. Next base: position 40,809,858 of record NC_091292.1, read on the forward strand.
AAATTCATCCACCAATCTCTGCAACTTCTCTTCAGAATCTCCCAAGAGCACAGTGTCATCAGCAAAGAGCAAATGTGACAACTCCCACTTTATGTGTGATTCTTTATCTTTTAACTCCACGCCTCTTGCCAAGACCCTCACATTTACTTCTCTTACAACCCCATCTATAAATATATTAAACAACCACGGTGACATCACACATCCTTGTCTAAGGCCTACTTTTACTGGGAAATAATTTCCCTCTTTCCTACATACTCTAACTTGAGCCTCACTATCCTCGTAAAAACTCTTCACTGCTTTCAGTAACCTACCTCCTACACCATACACCTGCAACATCTGCCACATTGCCCCCCTATCCACCCTGTCATACGCCTTTTCCAAATCCATAAATGCCACAAAGACCTCTTTAGCCTTATCTAAATACTGTTCACTTATATGTTTCACTGTAAACACCTGGTCCACACACCCCCTACCTTTCCTAAAGCGTCCTTGTTCATCTGCTATCCTATTCTCCGTCTTACTCTGAATTCTTTCAATAATAACTCTACCATACACTTTGCCAGGTATACTCAACAGACTTATCCCCCTATAATTTTTGCACTCTCTTTTATCCCCTTTGCCTTTATACAAATAACTATGCATGCTCTCTGCTAATCCCTAGGTACCTTACCCTCTTCCATACATTTATTAAATAATTGCACCAACCACTCCAAAACTATATCCCCACCTGCTTTTAACATTTCTATCTTTATCCCATCAATCCCGGCTGCCTTACCCCCTTTCATTTTACCTACTGCCTCACGAACTTCCCCCACACTCACAACTGGCTCTTCCTCACTCCTACAATACACAGGAAATCTGTAGTATTGGACAAACGATTTAAAGAAATCTTAGTAGATATAGTTAATACCAGACAACCTAAAGTAAAGAACTCATCAACAAGTACTGGAAAACACACAAAAAAAGAGATTAAAAAAAAGAAGGTTGGATACATGGAAGGCCGTGGGATCTGTCAAGAACATAAGAACATAAGAAAGAAGGAACACTGCAACAGGCCTACTGACCCATGTAAAGCAGGTCCATGTCCCCCCCCTTGATTAACCCAATGACCCCCCCCGGATTAGCCCAATGACACCCCCCGGATTAGCCAAATGACCCACCCAGTCTGGTCACCTCCACTCAAGGATGGAGCACGGCACCAGGACCCAGCAGCACAAGCTAGTCAGGACCAACTCACACCCACCCACACCCACTCATGTATTTATCTAATCTATTTTTAAAACTACACAACGTTTAAGCCTCAATAACTGTACTCTATTACCAAACCAGTACTTTCCTATATCCTTCCTGAATCTGAATTTTTACAACTTGAAACCATTGCTGCGAGTCCTGTCTTGGCTGGAAATTTTCAGCACACTATTTACATTCCCTTTATTTATTCCTGTTTTCCATTTATACACCTCTATCATATCCGCCCTAATTCTACGCCTTTCGAGAGAGTGCAGATTCAGGGCCCTCAGTCTACCCTCATAGGGAAGATTTCTGATACATGGGATCATCTTTGTCATCCTCCTCTGTACGATTTCGAGAGCATTTATTTACATTCTGTAATAGGGTGACCAGAACTGAGCAGCATATTCTAAAAAAGGCCTAACCAAGGATATAGAGTTGAAGAACAACCTGAGGATTAATATTATTTATACTTCTAGATATGAAGCGAAGGTGGCAGTATGGATTCTGTGTGAGGGAGCAGAAGCACAGTCAAGGTGGCAGTGCGGATTCTATGTGAGGGAGCAGAAGCACTGTTATGTAACAGTGTGGATTCTGTGTGACGGAGCAGAAGCACTGTCAAGGTAGCAGTGTGGATTCTGTGAGAGGGAGCAGAAGCACTGCCAAGGTAGCAGAGTACATTCTGTGTGAGGGAGAAGAAGCACTGCGAATGTAACAGTGTGGATTCTGCATGAGGGAGCAGAAGCACTGTCAAGGTGGCAGTGTGGATTCTGTGTGAGGGCGCAAAAGCACTGTCAAGGTGGCAGTGTGGATTCTGTGTGAGGAAGCAGAAACGCTGTCAAAGTAGCAGTGAGGATTCTGTGAGAGGGAGCAGAAGCACTGTCAAGGTGGCAGTGTGGATTCTGTGTGAAGGAGCAGAAGCACTGTCAAGGTGGCAGCATGGATTCTTCGCGAGGGAGCAGAAGCACTGTCAAGGTGACAATGTGAATTCTGTGAGAGGGAGCAGAAGCACTGGCAAGGTGGCAATGAGGATTCTGTGAGAGGGAGCAGAAGCACTGTCAATGTAACAGTGTGAATACTGTGTGAGGAAGCAGAAGCACTGACAAGGTAGCAGTGTCGATTTTGTGTGAGGGAGCATAAGCACTGTCAAATTGGCAATGGGGATTAGGTGAAAGGGAGTAGAAGCACTGTCAAGGTGGCAGTGTGGATTCTGTGTGAAAGAGCAGAAGCAATGTCAAGGTGGCAGTGTGGATTCTGTGAGAGGAAGCAGAACCACTGTAAAGGTGACACTGTGGATTCTGTGCTAGGAAGGAGAAGCACAGTCAAGGTGGCAGTGTGGATTATGTGGGAGGAAGCAAAAGCACTGTCAAGGTGGCAGTGTGGATTCTATATCAGGAAATGGAAGCACTGTCAAGGTGGCAGTATGCATTCTCTACAAGGGAGAAGAAGCACTGTCAAGGTGGCAGTGTGGATTCTGTGAGAGGGAGCAGAAGCACTGTTAGGGTGGCATTGTGGATTCTGTGTGAGGGAACAGAAGCACTGACGAGGTAGCAGTGTGGATTCTGTGAAAGGGAGCAGAAGCACTGTTAGGGTGGCATTGTGGATTCTGTGTGAGGGAGCAGAAGCCCTGTCAAGGTTCCAGTGTGCATTTTGTGAGAGGAAGCAGAAGCACTGTCAGGGTGACAGTTTAAATTTTGTGTGAGGAAGCAAAAGCACTGTCAAGGTGGCAATGTGGATTCTAAATGAGGAAGCAGAAGCACTGTCAAGGTGGTAGTGTGGATTCTGTATGAGGAAGCAGAAGCACTGTCAAGGTGGTAGTATGGATTCTGTATGAGGAGGCAGAAGCACTGTCAAGGTGGCAGTATGGATTCTGTGCGAGGAAGCAGAAGCACTGTCAAGGTGGCAGTGTGGATTCTGCGAGAGGGAACACAAGCACTGTTAGGGGGGCAGTTTGGATTATGTAGGAGGGAGGAGAAGCATTTTTAGGGTGGCAGTGTGGACTCTGTGTGAGGGAGCAGCAACACTGTCAAGGTAGCAGTGTGGATTCTGTGTGAGGAAGCAGAAGCACTGACAAGGTGGCAGTGAGGATTCTGTGCGAGGAAGCAGAAACACTGTCAAGGTGGCAGAGTGGATTCTGTGCGAGGAAGCAGAAACACTGTCAAAATGGCAGTGTGGATTCTTTGCGAGGAAGCAGAAACACTGTCACGGTGGCAGTGTGGATTCTGAGTGAGGGAGCAGAAGCACTGTCAAGGCGGCAGTGTGGACTCTTTGCGAGGAAGCAGAAGCACTGTCAATGTGGCAGTGTGGATTCTGTGAGAGGGAGCAGAAGCACTGTCAAGGAGGCAGTGTGGATTCTGTGTAAGGAAGAATACACACTGTCAAGGTGACAGTGTAGATTCTGTGCTAGGAAGTAGAAGCTCTGTCAAGGTGGCAGAGTGGATGCTGTGTGAAGGAGCAGAAACACTGTCAAGGTGTCAGTGTGGATTCAGTGTGAGGAAGCATAAGCACTGTCAAAGTGGCAGTGTGGATTCTGTGCGAGGAAGCAGAAGCACTGTCAAGGTGGCAGTATGGATTCTCTACAAGGGAGCAGAAGCACTGTCAAGGTGGCAGTGTGGATTCTGCGAGAGGGAACACAAGCACTGTTAGGGGGGCAGTTTGGATTATGTAGGAGGGAGGAGAAGCATTTTTAGGGTGGCAGTGTGGACTCTGTGTGAGGGAGCAGCAACACTGTCAAGGTAGCAGTGTGGATTCTGTGTGAGGAAGCAGAAGCACTGACAAGGTGGCAGTGAGGATTCTGTGCGAGGAAGCAGAAACACTGTCAAGGTGGCAGTGTGGATTCTGTGCGAGGAAGCAGAAACACTGTCAAAATGGCAGTGTGGATTCTTTGCGAGGAAGCAGAAACACTGTCACGGTGGCAGTGTGGATTCTGAGTGAGGGAGCAGAAGCACTGTCAAGGCGGCAGTGTGGACTCTTTGCGAGGAAGCAGAAGCACTGTCAATGTGGCAGTGTGGATTCTGTGAGAGGGAGCAGAAGCACTGTCAAGGAGGCAGTGTGGATTCTGTGTAAGGAAGAATACACACTGTCAAGGTGACAGTGTAGATTCTGTGCTAGGAAGTAGAAGCTCTGTCAAGGTGGCAGAGTGGATGCTGTGTGAAGGAGCAGAAACACTGTCAAGGTGTCAGTGTGGATTCAGTGTGAGGAAGCATAAGCACTGTCAAAGTGGCAGTGTGGATTCTGCCCGAGGAAGCAGAAGCTCTGTCAAGGTGGCAGTATGGATTCTGTGTGAGAAAGCAGAAGCACTGTCAAGGTGGGAGTGTGGATTCTGTGAGAGGGAGCAGAAGCACTGTCAAGGAGGCAGTGTGGATTCTGTGTGAGGAAGCAGAAACACTGTCAATGTAACAGTGTGGATTGTGTGTGATGGATCAGAAGCACTGTCAAGGAAGCTGTGTGGATTCAGTGTGAAGGAGCAGAAGCACTGTCAAGGTAGCAGTGTGGATTCTGTGCGAGGAAGCAGAAGCACTCTCAAGGTAGCAGTGTGAATTCTGTGTGAAGGAGCAGGAACACTTTCAAGGTGGCAGTGAGGATTCTGTGAGAGGAAGCAGAAGCACTGCCAAGATAGCAGTGTGGACTCTGAGTGTGGAAGCAGAAGCGCTGGCAAGGTATCAGTGTGGATTCTGTGTGAGGGAGCAGAAGCACTGTCAAAGAAGAAGTGTGGATTCTGTGTGTGGAAACAGAAGTACTGCCAAGGTACCAATGTGGATTCTGTGTGAGGGAGAAAAAGCACTGTCAAGGTAGCAGTGTGGATTCTGTATGTGGAAGCAGAAGCACTGACAAGGTAGCAGTGTGGATACTGTGTGAGGGAGCAGAAGCACTGTGAAGGCAGCAGTGCGGATTCTGTGTGAGAAAGCGGAAGCACTGTCAAGGTAGCAGTGTGGATTCTGTGTGAGGAAGCAGAAGCACTGTGAAGGCAGCAGTGCGGATTCTGTGTGAGAAAGCAGAAGCACTGTCAAGGTAGCAGTGTGGATTCTGTGTATAGTAACAGAAACACTGTCAAGGTGGCAGTGTGGATTCTGTGAGAGGGAGCAGAAGCCCTGTCAATGTGGCAGTGTGGATTCTGTGAGAGGAAGCAGAAGCACTATCAAAATGGCAGTATGGATTCTATGCGAGGAAAGAGAAGCACAGTCAAGGTGGCAGCGTGGATTCTCTGTCAGGAAGCAAAAGCACTGTCAAGGTGGCAGTGTGGATTCTGTGTGAGGAAGGAGAAGCACTGTCAAGGTGGCAGTGTGGATTCTGTGTGAGGAAGCAGAAGCACTGTCAAGGTGGCAGTGTGGATTCTGTGTGAGGAAGCAAAAGCACTGTCAAGGTGGCAGTGTGGATTCTCTGCGAGGGAGCAGAAGCACTGCCAAGGTAGCAGTGAGCATTCTGTGACAGGAAGCAGAAGCACTGTCAAGGTGGCAGTATGGATTCTTTGCTAAAGCACTGTCAATGTGGCAGTGTAGATTCTGTATGAGGAAGCAGAAGCACTGTGAAGGTGGCAGTGTGGACTCTTTGCAAGGAAGCAGAAGCACTGTCAAGGTGGCAGTGTGGACTCTTTGCAAGGAAGCAGAAGCACTGTCCAGGTGGCAGTGTGGATTCTGTGAGAGGGAGCAGATGCAGTGTCAAGGTGGCAGTGTGGATTCTGCGTAAGGAAGCATACACACTGTCAAGGTAGCAGTGTGGATTCTCTGCGATGAAGCAGAAGGACTGTCAAGGTGGCAGAGTGGATGCTGTGTGAGGGAGCAGAAACACTCTAAAGGTGGCAGTGTGGATTCTGTGTGAGGGAGCAGAAGCACTGTCAAGGTGGCAGTGTGGACTCTTTGCAAGGAAGCAGAAGCACTGTCCAGGTGGCAGTGTGGATTCTGTGAGAGGGAGCAGAAGCAGTGTCAAGGTGGCAGTGTGGATTCTGTGTAAGGAAGCATACCCACTGTCAAGGTGGCAGTGTGGATTCTGTGCTAGGAAGCAGAAGCCCTGTCAAGGTGGCAGTATGGATTCTTTGCGAAGAAGCAGAAACACATTCAAGGTGGCAGAGTGGATGCTGTGTGAGGAAGCAGAAGCACTGTCAAGGTGGCAGTGTTGATTCTATGTGATGGAGGAGAAGAACTCTCAAGGTGGCAGTGTAACAGTGTGGATTCTGTGTGAGGAAGCAGAAACACTGTCATCGTAGCAATGTGGATTGTGTGTGAGGGAGCAGAAGCACTGTGAAGGTAGCAGTGTGGATTGTGTGTGATGGAGCAGAAGCACTGTCAAGGAAGCTGTGTGAATTGTGTGTGAGGGAGCAGAAGCACTGCCAAGGTAGCAGTGTGAATTCTGTTCGAGGGAGCAGAAACACTTTCAATGTGGCAGTGAGGATTCTGTGAGAGGGAGCAGAAGCACTGCCAAGGAAGCAGTGTGAATTCTGTGTGTAGAAGCAGAAGCACTGCCAAGGTATCAGTGAGGATTCTGTGTGAGGGAGAAGAAGCACTGTCAAGGTAGCAGTTTGGAGTCTGTAAGTGGAAGCTGAAGCAATGCCAAGTTAGTAGTGTGGATACTGTGTGAAGGAGCAGAAGCACTGTGAAAGTCGCAGTGCGGATTCTGTGTGAGGAAGCGAAAGCACTGTCAGAATAGCAGTGTGGATTCTGTGTATAGGAACTGAAACACTGTCAAGGTGGCAGTGTGGATTCTGTGAGAGGGAGCAGAAGCACTGTTAGAGTGGCAGTGTGGATTCTGTGTGATGGAGCAGAAGCCCTGTCAATGTGGCAGTGTGGATTCTGTGAGAGGAAGCAGAAGCACTGTCAAGGTGGCAGTGTGGATTTTCTTTGTGGAAGCAGAAGCACTGTCAAAAGGGCAGTGTGGATTCTCTACAAGGGAGCAGAAGCACTCTCAATGTAGCAGTGTGGATTCTGTATGAGGAAGCACAAGCACTGTTAGAGTGGCAGTGTGGATTCTGTGTGATGGAGCAGAAGCCCTGTCAATGTGGCAGTGTGGATTCTGTGAGAGGAAGCAGAAGCACTGTCAAGGTGGCAGTGTGGATTTTCTGTGAGGAAGCAGAAGCACTGTCAAAAGGGCAGTGTGGATTCTCTACGAGGGAGCAGAAGCACTCTTAATGTAGCAGTGTGGATTCTGTATGAGGAAGAAGAAGCACTGTCAAAGTGGCAGTGTGGATTCTGTGCGAGGAAAGAGAAGCACAGTCAAGGTGGCAGCGTGGATTCTCTGTCAGGAAGAAAAAGCACTGTCAAGGAGGCAGTGTGGATTCTGTGTGAGGAAGGAGAAGCAGAGTCAAGGAGGCAGTGTGGATTCTGTGTGAGGAAGTAAAAGCACTGTCAAGGTGGACGTGTGGGTTCTGTATAAGGAAGCAGAAGCACTGTCTAGGTGGCAGTGTGAATTCTCTGCGAGGGAGCAGAACTGTCAAGGTAGCAGTGTGGATTCTGTGAGAGCGACCAGAAGCACTCTTAGTGTGGCATTGTGGATTCCGTGTGAGGGAGCAGAAGCACTGTTAAGGTGGCAGTTTGGATTCTTTGCGAAAGCACTGTCAAGGTGGCAGTGTAGATTCTGTATGAGGAAGCAGAAGCACTGTCAAAGTTGTAGTGTGGATTCTGTGCGAGGAAGCAGAAGCACTGTCGAGGTGGCAGTTTGGATTCTTTGCGAAAGCACTGTCAAGGTGGCAGTGTAGATTCTGTATGAGGAAGCAGAAGCACTGTCAAGGATGTATAGTGGACACTGTGTGAGGGAGCAGAAACACTGTCAAGGTAGCAGTGTGGAATCTGTGTGAGGAAGCAGAAGCACTGTCAAGGTGGCAGTATGGATTCTTTGAGAAAGCACTGTCAATGTGGCAGTGTGGATTCTGTGTAAGGAATCATACACACTGTCAAGGTGGCAGTGTGAATTCTGTGTGAGGAAGCAGAAGCACTGTCAAGGTGGCAGTATGGATTCTTTGAGAAAGCACTGTCAATGTGGCAGTTTGGATTCTGTGTAAGGAATCATACACACTGTCAAGGTGGCAGTGTGAATTCTGTGCGAGGAAGCAGAAATACTGTCAAGGTGGCAGAGTGGATGCTGTGTGAGGGAGCAGAAACACTGTCACGGGGGCAGTTGGGATTCTGTGTGAGGGAGCAGAAGCACTATCAAGGTAGCAGTGTGGAATCTGTGTGAGGGAGCAGAAGCACTGTAAAGTTGGCAATGTGGAATCTGTGTGATTGAGCAAAAGCACTGTCAAGGTAGCAGTGTGGATTCTCTGAGAGGGAGCAGAATCACTGTCAAGGTGGCAGTGTGGATTCTGTGTGGGGAAGCATAATCACTGAAAAGGTAGCAATGTGGATTGTGTGTGAAGGAGCAGAAGTGCTGTCAATGTGGCAGTATGGATTCTTTGCGAGGAAGCAGAAGCACTGTCAGGGTAGCAGTGTTGATTCTGTGTTGGGAAGCAGAAGCACTGTCAAGGAAGATGTGTGGATTGTGTGTGATGGAGCAAAAGCACTGTCAAGGTAGCAATGTGGATTCTGTGAGAGAGCAGAAGCCCTTTCAAGGTGGCAGTGAGTATTCTGTGAGTGGGAGCAGAAACACTGTTAGGGTGGCAGTGCGGATTCCGAGTGAGGGAGCAGAAGCACTGTTAGGGTGGCAGTGTGGATTCTGTGTAAGGGAGCAGAAGCATTGTCAAGGTGGAAGTGTGGATTCTTTGCGAGGAAGCAGAAACACTGTCAAGGTGACAGTGTGGATTCTGTGTGAGGAAGCAGAAGCACTGTCAAGGTGGCAGTGTTGATTCTGTGAGAGGGAGCAGAAGCACTGTCAAGGTGGCAGTGTGGATTCTGTGTGATGGAGGAGAAGCACTGTCAAGGTGGCAGTGTGGATTCTGTGTGAGGAAGCAGAAACACTGTCAATGTAACAGTGTGGATTCTGTTTGAGGGAGCAGAAGCACTCTCAATGTAACAGTGTGGATTCTGTGTGAGGAAGCAGAAACACTCTAAAGGTAGCAGTGTGGATTCTGTGTGAGGGAGTAGAAGCACTGTCAAGGTAGCAGTGTGGATTGTGTGTGAGGGAGCAGAAGCACTGTCAAGTAAGCAGTGTGAATTCTGTGTGAGGGAGCAGAAGCACTTTCGAGGTGGCAGTGTGGATTCTGTTATAGGGAGCAGAAGCACTGAGGAGGTAGCAGAGTGGATTCTGTGAAAGAGAGCAGAAGCACTGTTAGGGTGGCATTGTGGATTCTGTGTGAGGGAGCAGAAGCCGTGTCAAGGTGGAAGTGTGCATTCTGTGAGTGGAAGCGAAAGCACTGTCAAGGTGGCAGTGGATTTTGTGTTAGGAAGTAGAAGCACTGTCAAGGTGGCAGTGTGGATTCTGAATGAGGAAGCAGAAGCACTGTCAAGGTGGTAGTGTGGATTCCGTGTGAGGAAGCAGAAGCACTGTCACGGTGGGAGTATGGTTTCTGTGTGAGGAAGCTGAAGCACTGTCAAGGTGACAGTGTGGATTCTGTGTGAAGAAGCGGAAGCACTCTCAAGGTAGCAGTGTGGATTCTGTGTGAGTAAGCATAAGCACTGTCAAGGTAGCAGTGTGGATTCTGTGAGAGTGAGCAGAAGCACTGTGAACGTAGCAGTGTGAATTCTGCGAGAGGGAGCAAAAGCACTATTAGGGGGGCAGTTTGGATTATGTAGGAGGGAGGAGAAGCATTTTTAGGGAGGCAGTGTGGACTCTGTGTGTGGGAGCAGCAGCACTGTCAAGGTAGCAGTGTGGATTCTTTGCGAGGAAGCAGAAACACTGTCAAGGTGGCAGTGTGGATTCTGTGTGATGAAGAAGAAGCACTCTCAAGGTGGCAGTGTGGATTCTGTGTGAGGAAGAAGAAGCACTGTTAAGGTGGCAGTGTGGATTCCGAGAGAGGGAGCAGAAGCACTGTCAAGGTGGCAGTGTGGATTCTGTGCATAGGACCAGAAACACTGTCAAGGTGGCAGTGTGGATTCTGTGTGAGGAAGCAGAAACACTGTCAAGATGGCAGTGTGGATTCTGTATGAGGAAACAGGAGCACTGTCAAGGTGGCAGTGTAGATTCTGTGTGAGAGAGCAGAAACACTGTCAAGGTGGCAGTGTAGATTCTGTGTGAGGGAGCAGAAACACTGTCAAGGTGGCAGTGTGGATTCTGTGTGAAGAAGCGGAAGCACTCTCAAGGTAGCAGTGTGGATTGTGTTAGAGGAAGCAGAAGCACTGTCAAGGTGGCAGAATAGATTCTGTGTATACGACCAGAAACACTGTCAAGGTGGCAGTGTGGATTCTGTGTGAGCTAGCAGAAACACTGTCAAAATGGCAATGTGGATTCTGTGTGAGGAAACAGAAGCACTGTTATGGTGGCATTGTGGATTCTGTGTGGGGGAGCAGAAGCACTGTCTAGGTGGCAGTTTTGATTCTGTGTGAGGAAGCAGAAGCGCTGTCAAGGTGGCAGTCTGGATTCTGTGTGAGGGAGCAGAAACAATGTCTAGGTGGCAGCCTGGTTTCTATCGTAGGAAGCAGAGGCACTGTCAAGGTGGCAGTGTGGATTCTGTGTGAGGGAGCAGAAGCACTCTCAAGGTGGCAGTGTGGATTCTGTGTGAGGAAGCAGAAGCGCTGTCAAGGTAGCGGTGTGGATTCTGTGTGAGGGAGGAGAAGCACTTTCAAGGTGGCAGTGTGAATTCTTTGTGAGGGACCAGATGCACTGTCAAGGTGGCAGTGTGGATTCTGTGTAAGGGAGCAGAAGCACTGTCAAATTCAAATTCAAAGTTTATTCTCTATAAGGATTACAATGCTGAGTTTACAGAAATTTGGTTATTGTTTGGTTTACATGTAGTAAAATTGTGATTAGAGAGTGTACCACTAGAACGCTTAGCATGGCTAGGCATTTCGGGCAATGTAGATTTTTTGGGAGGCAGCAGAAACACTGTCAGTGTGGCAGTGTGGATTATGTGCGAGAAAGTGAAGCACTCTCAAGGTAGCAGTGTGGATTCTGTGTGAGGGAGCAGAAACACTCTCAAGGTGGCAGTGTGGATTCTGAGTGAGGAAGCAGATGCACTGTCAAAGTGGCAGTGTGGATTCTGTGCGACGAAGCAGAAGCACTCTCAAAGTGACAGTGTGGATTCTGAGTGAGGGAACAGAAACACTGTCAAGGTGGCAGTGTGGATTCTGTGTGACGGAGCAGAAACACTGTCAAGGTGGCAGTGTGTATTTTATGAGAGGAACCATGCGCACTGTCAAGGTAACAATGTCGATTCTGTGTCAGGGAGCAGAAGCACTGTCAAGGTGGCAGTGTGGATTCTCTACGAGGGAGCAGAAGCACTGTCAAAGTGGCTGTGTGGATTCTGAGATAGGAAGCAGAAGCACTGTCAAGGTGGCAGTGTGGATTCTGTAAGAGGAAGCAAAAGCACTGTCAAGGTTGCAGTGTGGATTCTGTATGAGGAAGCAGAAGCACTGTCAAGGTGGCAGTATGGATTCTGTATGAGGAAGCAAAAGCACTGTCAAGGTTGCAGTGTGGATTCTGTATGAGGAAGCAGAAACACTGTCAAGGTGGCAGTGTGGATTCTGTAAGAGGAAGCAGAAGCACTGTCAAGGTGGCAGTATGGATTCTGTATGAGGAAGCAAAAGCACTGTCAAGGTTGCAGTGTGGATTCTGTATGAGGAGGCAGAAGCACTGTCAAGGTGGCAGTATGGACTCTGAGCGAGGAAGCGTAAGAACTCTCAAGGTGACACTGTGGATTCTGTGTGAGGAAGCAGAAGCACTGTGAAGGTGGCAGTGTGGATTCTATGTGAGGGAGAAGAAGCATTGTATACGTAGTAGTATGGATTCTGTGAGAGGGAGCAGAAGCACTATTAGGGGGGCAGTTTGGATAATGTAGGAGGGAGATGAAGCATTTTTAGAGTGGCAGTATGGACTCTGTGTGAGGGAGGAGCAACACTGCCAAGGTAGCAGTGTGGATTCTGTGTGAGGAAGCAGAAGCAATGACGAGGTGGCAGTGTGGATTCTGTGCGAGGAAGCAGAAACTGTGTCAAGGTGGCAGTGTGGATTCTGTGTGAGGAAGAAGAAGCACTGTCAAAGTGGCAGTGTGGATTCTTTGCGAGGAAGGAGAAACACTGTCCAGGTTGCAGTGTCGATTCTGTGTGAAGGAGCAGAAGCACTGTCAAGATGCCAATGTGAATTCTGTGTGATTGAGCGGAAGCACTGTCAAGGTGGCAGTGTGGATTCTTTGGGAAGAAGCAGCAACACTGTCATGGTGGCAGTGTGGATTCTGTGTAAGGAAGCATACACACTGTCAAGGTGGCAGTGTGGATTCTGTGCGAGGAAGCAGAAGCTATGTCAAGGTGGCAGAGTGGATGCCGTGTGAAAGAGCAGAAACACTGTCATGGTGGCAGTGTGGATTCTGTGTGAGGAAGCAGAAGCACTGTCAAGGTAGCAGTGTGGATTCTGTGTGCGGGAGCAGAAGCACTGTCAAGGTGGCAATGTGGATTCCGTGTGATTTAGCAGAAGCACTGTCAAGGTGGCAGAGTGGATTCTTTGCAAGGAAGCAGAAACACTGTCAAGGTCGCTGTGTGGAATCTGCGTGAGGAAGCAGAAGCACTGTCAAGGTGGTAGTGTGGATTCTGTGAGAGGGAGCTGAAGCACTGCGAAGGTGGCAGTGTGGATTCTGTGAGAGGGAGCAGAAGCACCATTTGGCGGGTAGTTTGGATTATGTAGGAGGGACGAGAAGCATTTTTAGGGCGGCAGTGTTGACTCTGTTTGTGGGAGCAGACACACTGTCAAGGTAGGAGTGTGGATTCTGTGTGAGGAACAGAAGCACTGACAAGGTGGCAGTGTGGATTCTGTGAGAGGGAGCAGAAGCACTGTCAAAGTGGCAGTGTGGATTCTCTGTGATGGAGGAGAAGCACTGTAAAGGTGGCAGTGTGGATTCTGTGAGAGGGAGCAGAAGCACTGTCAAAGTGGCAGTGTGGATTCTCTGTGATGGAGGAGAAGCACTCTAAAGGTGGCAGTGTGGATTCTGAGTGAGGAAGCAGAAACACTGTTAATGTAACAGTATGGATTCTCTGTGAGGAAGCAAAAGTACTGTAAAAGTAGCAATGTGGATTGTGTGTGAGGGAGCAAATGCACAGTCAAGGTTGCAGTGTGGATTGTGAGTGATGGAGCAGAAACACTGTCAAGCTAGCTGTGTGGATTCTGTGTGAGGGAGCAGAAGCACTCTCAAGGTAGCAGTGTGAATTCCGTGTGATGTAGCAGAAGCAGTTTCAAGGTGACAGTGAGGATTCTGCGAGAGGGAGCAGAAGCACTGTTAGGGTGGCAGTGTGGATTCTCTGAAGGAAGCAGAAGCACTGCCGAGGTAGCACTGTGGATTCTGTGTGTGGAAGCAGAAGCATTGCCAAGGTAGCAGTGTGGATTCTGTGTGAGGTAGTACAAGCACCTTCAAGGGGTAGCAGTGTTGATTCTGTGCGAGGAAGCAGCAGCACTGTCAAGGTGGCAGTGTGGATTGTGTGTGAGGGAGCAGAAGCACTGTCAAGGTAGCAGTGTGGATTCTATGAAAGGGAGCAGAAGCACTGTCAAGGTGGCAGTGTACATTCTGTGAGAGGAAGCGAAAGCACTGACAAGGTGGCAGTGTGTATTTTGTGTTAGGAAGCATAAGCATGGTCGAGGTGGCAGTGTGGATTCTGTATGAGGAAGCCGAAGCACTGTCACTGTGGCATTATGGATTCTGTATGAGGAGGCAGAAGCACTGTCAAGGTGGGAGTGTGGATTCTGTGCGATTAAGCATAAGCTCTGTCAAGTTGGCAATGTGGATTCTGTGTGAGGAAGCATAAGCACTGTCAAGGTAGCAGTGTGAATTCTGTGAGAGAGAGCAGAAGCACTATTAGGGGGGCAGTCTGGATTATGTAGGAGGGAGGAGAAGCATTTTTAGGGTGGCGTTGTGGACTCTGTTTGAGGGAGCAGCAACACTGTCAAGGTAGCAGTGTGGATTCTGTGTGAGGAAGCAGAAGCACTGACAAGGTGGCAGTGTGGATTCTTTGCGAGGAAGCAGAAACACTGTCAATGTGGCAGTGAGGATTCTTTGCGAGGAAGCAGAAACACTGTCAAGGTGGCAGAGTGGATTCTGTGTGACTGAGCAGAAGCACTGTCAAGGTGGCAGTGTGGATTCTTTGCGAGGAAGCAGAAACACTGTCAAGGTGGCAGTGTGGATTCTGTGTGATGAAGAAGAAGCACTGTCAAGGTGGCAGTGTGGATTCTGTGTGAGGAAGCAGAAGCACTGTTAAGGTGGCAGTGTGGATTCTGTGAGAGGGAGCAGAAGCATTGTCAAGGTGGCAGTGTGGATTCTGTGTAAGGAAGCATACGCACTGTCAAGGTGGCAGTGTGGATTCTGTGTGAGGAAGCAGAAGCACTGTCAAGGTAGCAGTGTGGATTCTGTGTGCTTGAGCAGAAGCACTGTCAAGGTGGCAATGTTGATTCTTTGCAAGGAAGCAGAAGCACTTTCAAGGTCGCAGTGTGGATTCTGTGTGAGGAAGCAGAAGCACTGTCAAGGTGGCAGTGTGGACTCTGTGAGAGGGAGCTGGAGCACTGTCAAGGCGGCAGTGTGGATTCTGTGATAGGGAGCAGAAGCAAGATTTGGCGAGCAGTTTGGATTATGTATGAGGGAGGAGAAGCATTTTTGGGTGGCATTGTGGACTCTGTTTGAGGGAGCAGACACACTGTCAATGTAGGAGTGTGGATTCTGTGTGAGGAAGCAGAAGCACTGACAAGGTGGCAGTTTGGATTCTTTGCGAGGAAGCATACACAATGTTAAGGTGGCAGTGTGGATTCTGTGTGAGGAAGAAGAAGTACTGTAAAAGCGGCAGTGCGGATTCTTGCGAAGAAGCAGAAACACTGTCAATGTGGCAGTGTGGATTCTGTGTGAGGAAGCAGACGCACTGTCAAGGTGGCAGTGTGGATTCTTTGCGATGGAGGAGAAGCACTGTGAAGGTAGCAGTGTGGATTCTCTGTGATGGAGGAGAAGCACTGTGAAGGTGGCAGTGTGGATTCTGTGTGAGGAAGCAGAAACACTGACAATGTAACAGTGTGGATTCTGTGTGAGGGAGCAGAAGTACTGTCAAGGTAGCAGTGTGGATTCTGTGTGAGGGAGCAGAACCACTGTCGAGGTTGCAGTGTGGATTCTGTGTGAGGGAGCAGAAGCACTGTCTAGGTGTCAGTGTGGATTTTCCGCGAGAAACCAGAAGCAATGTCAATGTATCAGTGTGGATTCTGTGTGAGGGGGCAGAAGCACTCTCAAGGTAGCAGTGTGAATTCCGTGTGATGGAGCAGAAGCACTTTCAAGGTGGCAGTGAGGATTCTGTGAGAGGGAGCAGAAGCACTGTTAGGGTGGCATTGTGGATTCTGTGAAGGAAGCAGAAGCACTGCCGAGGTTGCAGTGTGGATTCTGTGTGTGTAAGCAGAAGCATTGCCAAGGCAGCTGTGTGGATTCTGTGTGAGGGAGGAGAAGCACTGTCAAGGTAGCAGTGTGGATTCTGTGTGTGGAAGCAGAAGCACTGCCAATATAGCAGTGTGAATTCTGTGTGAGGGAGCAGAAGCACTGTCAAGGTAGCAGTGTGGATTGTGTATGTGGAAGCAGAAGCACTGCCAAGGTAGCAGTGTGGATACCGTGTGAGGGAGCAGAAGCACTGTGAAGGTAGCAGTGCTGATTCTGTGTGAGGAAGCGGAAGCACTGTCAAGGTAGCAGCATGGATTCTGTGTATAGGAACAGAAGCACTGCCAAGTTGGAAGTGTGGATTCTGTGAAAGGGAGGAGAAGCACTCTTAGGGTGACAGTGTGTATTCTGTGTGAGGGAGCAGAAGCCCTGTCAATGTGGCAGAGTGGATTTTGTGAGAGGAAGCAGAAGCACTGTCAAGGTGGCAGTGTGGATTTTCTGTGAGGAAGCACAAGCATTGTCAAAATGGCAGTGTGGATTCTCTGCAAGGGAGCAGAAGCACTGTCAAGGTAGCAGTGTGGATTGTGTGTGATGGACCAGAAACTCTGTCAAGGAAGCTGTGTGGATTCTATGTGAGGGAGCAGAAGCACTGTCAAGGTAGCAGTGTGGATTCTGTGTGAGAGAGCAGAAGCACTGAGAAGGCAGCAGTGCGGATTCTGTGTGAGGAAGCGGAAGCACTGTCGAGGTAGCAGAATGGATTCTGTGTATAGGAACATAAACACTGTCAAGTTTGTAGAGTGGATTCTGTGAAAGGGAGCAAAAGCACTGTTAGGGTGGCATTGTGGATTCTGTGTGAGGGAGCAGAAGCCCTGTCAAGGTGGCAGTGTGCATTCTGTAAGAGGAAGCAAAAGTACTGTCAAGGTGGCAGTGTGGATTTTGTGTGAGGAAACAGAAGCACTGTCAAGGTGGTAGTGTGGATTCTGGATGAGGAAGCAGAAGCACTGTCAAGGTTGCAGTGTTGATTCTGTATGAGAAGGCAGAAGCAATGTCAAGGTGGCAGTTAGGATTCTGTGCGTGGAAGCATAAGCACTGTCAAGGTGCCAGTGTGGATTCTGTATGAGGGAGCAGAAACACTGTCAAGGTGGCAGTGTGGATTCTGTGTGAGGAAGCAGAAGCACTGTCAAGGTTGCGGTGTGGATTCTGTATGAGGGAGCAGAAACACTGTCAAGGTGGCAGTGTGGATTCTGTGCGAGGAAGAAGAAGCACTCTCAAGGTGGCAGTGTGGATTCTGTGTGAGGGAGCAGAAACACTGTCAAGGTGGCAGTGTGCATTCCGTGTGATGGAGCAGAAACACTGTCAAGGTGGCAATGTCGATTCTATTCGAGGAAGCAGAAGCACTGTCAAGGTAGCAGGATGGATTCTGTGTCAGGGAGCAGAAGCACTGTCAAGGTGGCAGCGTGGATTCTGTGAGAGGGAACAGAAGCACTATTAGGCGGGCAGTTTGGATTATGTAGGAGGGAGGAGAAGCATTTTTAGGGTGGCAGTGTGGACTCTGTGTGAGAGAGCAGCGACACTGCAAAGGTAGCAGTGTGGATTCTGTGTGAGGAAGCAGAAACACTGTCAAGGTGGCAGTGTGGATTCTGTGTGAGAAAGAAGAAGCTCTGTCAAAATGGCAGCGTCGATTCTTTGCGAGGAAGCAGAAACACTGTCAAGGTGGCAGTGTGGTTTCTATGTGAGAGTGGAGAAGCACTGTCAAGGTGGCAATGTGGATTTTCTGTTATTAAGCAGAAGCACTCTCTAGGTGGCAGTGTGGATTCTTTGCGACGAAGCAGAAACACTGTCAAGGTGGCAGTGTGGATTCTGTGTGAGGAAGCAGAAGCACTGTCAAGGTGGCAGTGTGGATTCTGTGAGAGGGAGCAGAAGCACTGTCAAGGTGGCAGTGTGGATTCTCTGTGATGGAGGAGAAGCACTGTCAAGGTGGAAGTGTGGATTTTGTGTGAGGAAGCAGTAGCATTGTCAAAATGGCAGTGTGGATTCTCTGCGAGGGAGCAGAAGCACCGTCAACGTAGCAGTGTGGATTGTGTGTGATGTAGCAGAAGCACTGTCAATGAAGCTGTGTGGATTCTGTGTATGGAGCAGAAGCACTGTCAAGGTAGCAGCGTGGATTCTGTGCCAGGAAGCAGAAGGACTGTCAAGGTAGCAGTGTGGATTGTGTGTGAGGGAGCAGAAACACTGTCAAGGTAGCAGTGTGAATTCTGTGTGTGGGAGCAGAAACATTTTCAAGGTGGCATTGTGGATTCCGTGTGAGGGAGCAGAAGCACTGACGAGGTAGCAGTGTGGATTCTGTGAAAGGGAGGAGAAGCACTGTTAGGGTGGCATTGTGGATTCTGTGTGAGGGAGCAGAAGACCTGTCAAGGTGGCAGTGTGCATTCTGTGAGAGGAAGCAAAAGCACTGACAAGGTGGCAGTGTGGATTTTGTGTGAGGAAGCAGAAGCACTGTCAAGGTCGCAGTGTGGATTCTGAATGAGGAAGAAGAAGCACTGTCAAGGTGGTAGTGTGGATTCTGTATGAGGATGCAGAAGCACTGTCAAAGTGGCAGTATGGATTCTGCATGAGGAAGCAGAAGCACTGTCAAGGTGGCAGTAAGGATTCTGTGCGAGGAAGCATAAGCACTGTCAATGTGGCAGTGTGGATTCGGTGTGAGGGAGCTGAAACACTCTCAAGGTGGCAGAGTGGATTCTCTGTGAGGAACCATAAGCACTGTTAAGGTGGCAGTGTGGATTCTGTGAGAGGGAGCAGAGGCACTGTCAACGTAGCAGTGTGTATTCTGTGAGAGGGAGCAGAAGCATTATTATGGGGGCAGTTTGGATTATGTAGGTGCAAGGAGAAGCATTTTTAGGGTGTCAGTGTGGACTCTGCGTGAGGGAGCAGCAACACTGTCAATTTAGCAGTGTGGATTCTGTGTCAGGAAGCAGAAGCGCTGACAAGGTGGCCGTGTGGATTCTGTGCGAGGAAGCAGAAACACTATCAAGGTGGCTGTGTGGATTCTGTGTGATGAAGAAGAAGCACTGTCAAGGTGGCAGTGTTGATTTTTTGCGAGGAAACAGGAACACTGTCAAGGTGACAGTGTGGATTCTGTGTGAGGGAGCAGAAGCACTGTCCAGGTGGCAATGTGGATTCTGTGTGACTGAGCAGAAGCACTGTCAAGGAGGCAGTGTGGATTCTTTGCGAGGAAGCAGAAACACTGTCAAGGTGGCAGTGTGAATTCTATGTTAGGAAGCAGAAGCACTGTTACGGAAGCAGTGTGGATTGTGTGAGAGGGAGCAGAAGCACTGTCAAGGTGGCAGTGTGGATTCTGTGTAAGGAAGCATACACACTGTCAAGGTGGCAGTGTGGATTCTGTGCGAGGAAGCAGAAGCTCTGTCAAGGTAGCAGAGTGGATGCTGTGTGAAGGAGCAGAAACACTGTCAAGGTGTCAGTGCGGATTCTGTGTGAGGAAGCATAAGCACTGTCAAGGTGGCAGTGTGGATTCTGTGTGAGGAAGCAGAAGCACTGTCAAGGTGGCAGTGTGGATTCTGTGAGAGGGAGCAGAAGCACTGTCAAGGTGGCAGTGTGGATTCTCTGTGATGGAGGAGAAGCACTGTCAAGGTGGCAGTGTGGATTCTGTGTGAGGAAGCAGAAAGACTGTCAATGTTACAGTGTGGATTCTCTGTGAGGGAGCAGAAGCACTGTCAAGGTGGAAGTGTGGATTTTCTGTGAGGAAGCAGTAGCATTGTCAAAATGGCAGTGTGGATTCTCTGCGAGGGAGCAGAAGCACCGTCAACGTAGCAGTGTGGATTGTGTGTGATGTAGCAGAAGCACTGTCAATGAAGCTGTGTGGATTCTGTGTATGGAGCAGAAGCACTGTCAAGGTAGCAGCGTGGATTCTGTGCGAGGAAGCAGAAGGACTGTCAAGGTAGCAGTGTGGATTGTGTGTGAGGGAGCAGAAGCACTGTCAAGGTAGCAGTGTGAATTCTGTGTGTGGGAGCAGAAACATTTTCAAGGTGGCATTGTGGATTCCGTGTGAGGGAGCAGAAGCACTGACGAGGTATCAGTGTGGATTCTGTGAAAGGGAGGAGAAGCACTGTTAGGGTGGCATTGTGGATTCTGTGTGAGGGAGCAGAAGACCTGTCAAGGTGGCAGTGTGCATTCTGTGAGAGGAAGCAAACGCACTGACAAGGTGGCAGTGTGGATTTTGTGTGAGGAAGCAGAAGCACTGTCAAGGTCGCAGTGTGGATTCTGAATGAGGAAGAAGAAGCACTGTCAAGGTGGTAGTGTGGATTCTGTATGAGGATGCAGAAGCACTGTCAAAGTGGCAGTATGGATTCTGCATGAGGAAGCAGAAGCACTGTCAAGGTGGCAGTAAGGATTCTGTACGAGGAAGCATACACACTGTCAAGGTGGCAGTGTGGATTCTGTGCGAGGAAGCAGAAGCTCTGTCAAGGTAGCAGAGTGGATGCTGTGTGAAGGAGCAGAAACACTGTCAAGGTGTCAGTGCGGATTCTGTGTGAGGAAGCATACACACTGTCAAGGTGGCAGTGTGGATTCTGTGCGAGGAAGCAGAAGCTCTGTCAAGGTAGCAGAGTGGATGCATTGTGAAGGAGCAGAAACACTGTCAAGGTGTCAGTGCGGATTCTGTGTGAGGAAGCATAAGCACTGTCAAGGTGGCAGTGTGGATTCTTTGCGAGGAAGAAGAAGCACTGTCAATTTGGCAGTGTGGATTCTGTGTGAGGAAGCAGAAGCACTGTCAATGTAGCAGTGTGGAGTCTGTGTGAGGGAGCAGAAGCACTGTCAAGGTAGCAGTGTGGATTCCGCGTGACGAAGCTTAAGCACTGTCAAGGTAGTAGTGTGGATTGTGTGTAATGGAGCAGAAGCACTGTCAAGGTGTCAGAGTTGATTCTGTGTGAGGAAGAAGAAGCACTGTCAAGGTGGCAGTGCAAAAGCACTGTCAAGGTGGCTCTGTGGATTCTGTGTGATGGAGGAGAAGCACTGTCAAGGTGGCAGTGTCGATTCTGTGTGAGGAAGCAGAAGCACTCTCAAGGTAGCAGTGTGGATTGTATGTGAGGGAGCACAAGCGCTGTCAAGGTTGCAGTGTGGATTGTGTGTGAGGGAGCAGAAGCACTCTGAAGGTCGTTGCGTGGATTCTGTGTGAGGGAGCAGAAGCACTGTCAAGGTAGCAGTGTGGATTCTGTGCGAGGAAGTAGAAGCACTGTATAGGTAGCAGTGTGAATTCTGTGTGAGTGAGCAGAAGCACTTTCAAGGTGGCAGTGAGGATTCTCTGAGAGGGAGCAGAAGCACTGTTAGGGTGTCAGTGTGGATGCTGTGAATGAAGCAGAAGGACTGCGAAGGTAGCAGTGTGGATTCTATGTGTGGAAGCAGAAGCATTGCCAAGGTAGTAGTGTGGATTCTGTGTGAGTGAGCACAAGCACTGTTAAGGTACCAGTGTGGATTCTGTGTGATGGAGCAGAAGCACTCTCAAGGTAGCAGTGTGGATTGTGCATGTCGAAGCAGAAGCATTGCTTAGGTAGCAGTGTGGATACCGCGTGAAGAAGCAGAAGCACTGTGAAGGTAGCAGTGCGGATTCTGTGTGAGGAAGCGGAAGCACTGTCAAGGTAGCTGTGTGGATTCTGTGTGAGAGAGCAGAAGCGCTGTGAAGGCAGCAGTGCCGATTCTGTGTGAGGAACCGGAAGCACTGTCAAGGTAGCAGTGTAGATTCTGTGAAAAGGAACAGAAACACTGCCACGTTGGCAGTGTGGATTCTGTGAGAGGGAGCAGAAGCACTGGTAGGGTGGCAGTGTGGATTTTGTGTGAGGGAGCAGAAGCCCTGTCAATGTGGCATTTTAGATTTTGTGAGAGGAAGCAGAAGCCCTGTCAAAATGGAAGTGTGGATTCTCTGCGAGGAAGCCGAAGTACTGTCAAAGTAGCAGTGTGGATTGTGTTATGGAGCAGAAGCACTGTCAAGGAAGCTGTGTGGATTCTGTGTAAGGGAGCAGAAGCTCTATCAATGTAGCAGTGTGGATTCTGTGCGAGGAAGCAGAAGCACTGTCAAGGTAGCAGTGTGGATTGTGTGTGATGGAGCAGAAGCACTTTAAAGGTAACAGTGTGAATTCTGTGTGAGAGAGCAGAAGGACTTTCAAGGTGGCAGTGTGGATTCTGTGATAAGGAGGAGAAGCACTGATGAGGTAGCAGTGTGGATACTGATAAAGGGAGCAGAAGCACTGTTAGGGTGGCATTATCGATTCTGTGTGAGGGAGCAGAAGCCCTGTCTAGGTGGCAGTGTGCATTCTGTGAGAGGAAGCAAAAGCACTGTCAAGGTGGCAGTGTGGATTCTGTATGGGGAAGGAGAAGCACTGTCAAGGTGGCAATATGGATTCTGTATGGGGAAGCAGAAGCACTGTCAAGGTTGCAGTGTGGATTCTGTGAGAGGAAGCAAAAGCACTCACAAGGTGGCATTGTGGATTTTGTGTGAGAAAGCAGAAGCACTGTCAAGGTAGCAGTGTGGATACTGTATGAGGAAGCAGAAGCACTGTCAAGGTGGCAGTAAGGATTCTGTGGGAGGAAGCAAAAGCACTGTCAAGGTGGCAGTGTGGATTCTGTGTGAGGAAGCAGAAGCACTGTCAAAGTGGCAGTGTGGATTCTGTGTGATGAAGGAGAAGCACTGTCAAGGTGGCAGTGTAGATTCTGTGTGAGGAAGCAGAAACACTGTCAATGTAACAGTGTGGATTCTGTGTGAGGGAGCAGAAGCACTGTCAATGTAATAGTGTGGATTCTGTGTGAGGAAGCAGAAGCACTGTCAAGGTAGCAGTGTGGATTGTGTGTGAGTGACCAAAAGCACTGTCAAGGTTGCAGTGTGTATTGTGTGTGAGGCAGCAGAAGCACTGTCAACGTAGCTGTGTGGATTCTGTATGATGGAGCAGAAGCACTGTCAAGGTAGCAGTGTGGATTCTGTGCGAGGAAGCAGAAGCACTGTCAATGTAGCAGTGTGGATTGAGTGAGGGAGCAAAAGCACTCTCTAGGAAGCAGTGTGAATTCTGTGTTAGGGAGGAGAAGCACTTTAAAGGTGGCAATGAGGATTCTGTGAGAAGGAGCAGAAGCACTGTTATGGTAGCAGTGTTATGGTGTTGATTCTGTGAAGGAAGCAGAAGCACTGCCAAGGTAGCAGTGTGGACTCTGTGTGTGGAAGCACAAGCATTGCCAAGGTAGCAGTGTTGATTCTGGTTGAGGGAGCAGAAGCACTGTCAAGGTAGCAGTGTGGATACCGTGCAAGGGAGCAGAAGCACTGTGAAGGTAGAAGTGCGGATTCTGTGTGAGGAAGCGGAAGCACTGTCAAGTTAGCAGTGTGGATTCTGTGTGAGAGATCAGAAGCACTCTGAAGGCAGCAGTGCGGATTCTGAGTGAGGAAGCAGAATCGCTGTCAAGGTACCAGTGTGTATTCTGTGAATAGGAACAGAAACACTGTCAAGTTGGCAGTGTGGATTCTGTGAGAGTGAGCAGAAGCACTGTTAGGGTGACAATGTGGACTTTCTGTGAGGAAGCAGAAGCACTGTCAAAATGGCAGTATGGATTCATTGCGAAAGCACTGTTAAGGTGGCAGTGTAAATTCTGTATGAGGAAGCAGAAGCACTGTCAAGGTTGCAGTGTGGACTCCGTGTGAGGGAGCGGAAACACTGTAAAGGTAGCAGTGCGGATTCTGTGTGATGAAGCAGAAGCACTGTCAAGGTGGCAGTATGGATTCTTTGCGAAAGCACTGTCAACTTTGCAGTGTCGATTCTGTGCGAGGAAGCAGAAGCACTGTCAAGGTGGCAAAGTGGAAGCTGAGTGAGGGAGCAGAAACACTGTCAACGTGGCAGTGTGGATTCTGTGTTAGGAAACAAAAGCACTGTCAAGGTAGCAGTGTGGATTCTGTGTGATGGAGCAGAAGCACTGTCAAGTTGGCAATGTGGATTCTGTGAGAGGGAGCAGAAGCATTGTCAAGGTGGCAGTGTGGATTCTGCGTGGGAAAGGAGAAGCACTGTCAAGGTAGCAGTGTGGATTGTGTTTGAGGGAGCAGAAGCACTGTCAAGGTAGGAATGTGGATTCTGTGTGAGGGAGAAAAAGCACTTTCAAGGTGGCAGTGAGGATTCTGTGAGAGGGAGCAGAAGCACTGTTAGGGTGGCAGTGCGGATTCTGTGTGAGGGAGCAGAGGCACTGTCAGGGTTGCAGTGTGGATTCTGTGTGAGAGAGCAAAAGCACTGTCAAGTTGACAAAGTGGATTCTGTGAGAGGAAGCAGAAGCACTGTCAAGGTGACAGTGTGGATTCTGTGCGAGGGAACAGAAGCAGTCTCGGGGTAGCAGTGTGGATTCTGTGAGAGGGAGCAGAAGCACTGTCAAGGTGGCAGAATGGATTCTGTTAGAGGGAGCAACACTGTCAAGGGGGTAGTGTGGAATCTGTGTGAGGGAGCAGAAGCTCTGTCAAAGTGGCAGCGTGGATTCTGTGAGAGGGAACAGATGCTCTGTCAATGTATCAGTTTGGATTCTGTGTGAGGGAGCAGAAGCACTGTCAAGGTGGCAGTGTGGATTCTGTGAGAGGAAGCAGAAGGACTGTCAATGTGGCAGTGTGGATTCTGTGTGAGGAAGCAGAAGCACTGTCAATGTGGCAGTGTGGATTCTGAGTGAGGAAGCAGAAGCACTGTCTAGGTAGCAGTGTGGATTCTCTGTGAGGAAGCAAAACACTGTCAAGATGGCAGTGATGATTCTGTGAGAGATAGCAGAAGCACTGTCAAGGTAACAGTGTGGATTGTGTGTGAGGGAGCAGAAGCACTTTCAAGGTAACAGTGTGGATTCTGAGTGAGGAAGCAGAAGCACTGTCTAGGTAGAAGTGTGGTTTCTGTGTGAGGGAGCAGAAGCACTGTCAAGGTGGCAGTGAGGATTCTGTGAGAGGGAGCAGAAGCACTGCTAAGGTGTCAGTGCGGATTCGGTTTGAGGGAGCAGAAGCACTGTCAAGGAGGCAGTGTGGATTCTGTGAGAGGAAGCAGAAGCACTGTCAAGGTGGCAGTGTGGATTCTGTGCGAGGAAGCAGAAGCACTGTCAAGGTGGCAGTGTAGATTCTGTGTGAGGCAGCAGAAACACTGTCAAGGTGGCAGTGTGGATTCTGTGAGAGGAAGCAGAAGCCCTGTCAAGGTAGCAGTGTGGATTGTGTGAGAGGAATCAGAAGCAATGTCAAGGTGGCAGTATGGATTCTGTGTATAGGAACAGAAACACTGTAAAGGTGGCAGTGTGGATTCTGTGTGACGAAGCAGAGACACTGTCAAGATGGCTGTGTGGATTCTGTGTGAGGAAACAGAAGCACTGTTATGGTGGCAGTGTGGATTCTGTGTGAGGGAGCAGAGGCACTGTCAAGGTGGCAGTGTGGATTCCGTGTGAGGGAGCAGAAGCACTGTGAAGGTAGCAGTGCGGATTCTGTGTGAGGTAGCGAAAGCACCGTCAAGGTAGCAGTGTGGATTCTGTGCGAGAGAGCAGAAGCACTGTGAAGGCAGCAGTGCGGATTCTGTGTGAGGAAGCAGAATCCTTGTCAAGGTAGCAGTGTGGATTCTGTGTATAGGAACCGAAACACTGTCAAGTTGGCAGTGTGGATTCCGTGAGACGGAGCAGAAGCCCTGTTAGTGTGGCAGTGTGGATTCTGAGTAATGGAGCAGAAGCCCTGTTAATATGGCAGTGTGGATTTTTTGAGAGGAAGCAGAAGCACTGTCAAGATGGCAGTGTGGACTTTCTGTGAGGAAGCAGAAGCACTGTGAAAATGGCAGTGTGGATTCTCTGCGATGGAGCAGAAGCACTCTCAAGGTAGCAGTGTGGATTCTGAATGAGGAAGCAGAAGCACTGCCAAGGTGGCATTGTGGATTGTGTGTGATGAAGGAGAAGCACAGTCAAGGTGGCAGTGTGGATTCTCTCTGAAGAAGCAAAACACTGTCAAGGTGGCAGTGTGGATTCTGTATGAGGAAGCAGAGGCACTGTCAATGTGGCAGTGTGGATTCTGTGTGAGGAAGGGAAGGACAATCAAGGTGGCAGTGTGGATTCTGTGTGAGGAAGCAAAAGCACTCTCAAGGTGGCAGTGTGGATTCTCTGCGAGGGAGGAGAAGCACTCTCAAGGTAGTAGTGTGGATTCTGTGAGAGGGAACAGAAACACTGTTAGGGTGGCATTGTGGATTCTGTGTGAGGGAGCAGAAACACTAACAAGGTGGCAGTGTAGATTGTGTATGAGGAAGCAGAAGCACTGTCAAGGTGGCAGTATGGATTCTTTGCAAAGGCACTGTCAAGATGGTAGTGTAGATTCTGTATGAGGAAGCAAAAACATGTCAAAGTTGTAGTGTGGACTCTGTGTGAGGGAGCAGAAACACTGTGAAGGTAGCAGAGTGGATTCTGTTTGAGGAAGCTGAAGCACTGTCAAGGTTGCAGTATGGATTCTTTGCGAAAGCACTGTCAAGGTGGCAGTGTAGATTCTGTATGAGGAAGAAGAAGCACTGTCAAGGTTGTAGTGTGGACTCTGTGTGAGGGAGCAGAAAGACTGTCAAGGTAGCAGTGTGGATTCTGTGTGAGGAAGCAGAAGCACTCTCAAGGTGGCAGTATGGATTCTTTGCGAAAGCACTGTCAAGGTGGCAGTGTGGATTCTGTGTGATGAAGCAGAAGCACTGTCAAGTTGGCAATGTGGATTCTGTGTGATTGAGCAGAAGCACTGTCAAGGTAGCAGTGTGGATTCTGTGAGAAGGAGCGGAAGCACTGTCAAGGTGGCAGTGTGGATTCTGTTTGTGGAAGGAGAAGCACTGTCAAGGTAGCAGAGTGGATTGTGTTTGAGGGAGCAGAAGCACTGTCAAGGTAGGAATGTGGATTCTGTATGAGAGAGCAAAAGCACTTTCAAGATGGCAGTGAGGATTCTGTTAGAGGGAGCAGAAACACTGTTAGGGTGGCAGTACGGATTCTGTGTGAGGGAACAGAGGCACTGTTAGGGTGGCAGTGTGGATTCTTTGTGAGGGAGCAAAAGCACTGTCAAGGTGGCAGTGTGGATTCTGTGCGAGGAAGCAGAAGCACTGTCAAGGTGACAGTGTGGATTATGTGTGAGGAAGCAGAAGCACTCTCATTGTAGCAGTGTGGATTCTGTGAGAGGGAGCAGAAGCACTGTCAAGGTGGAAGCATTGATTCTGTTAGAAGGAGCAGCACTGTCAAGGTGGTAGTGTGGATTCTGTGTGAGCGAGTAGAAGCAATGTCAAAGTGGCAGTGTGGATTCTGTGTGAGGGAGCAGAAGGTCTGTCAAAGTGGCAGCGTGAGCTGATGCTCTCTCAATGTATCAGTGTGGATTCTGTGTGAAGGAGCAGAAGCACTGTCAAGGTGGCAGTGTGGATTCATTGAGAGGGAGCAGAAGCACTGTCAAAGTAGCAGTGTGGATTTTGTGTGAGGTAGCAAAAGCACTGTCAAGGTAGCAGTGTGGATTGTGTGTGAGGGAGCAGAAGCACTTTCAATGTGGCAGTGAGGATTCTGTGAAAGAGACGAGAAGCACTGTCAAGGTAGCAGTGTGGATTCTGTGTGAGGAAGCAGAAGCACTCTCAAGGTAGCAGTGTGGATTCTGTGTGAGGGAGCAGAAGCACTGTCAAAGTAGCAGGGTGGATTCTGTGTGAGGAAAGAGAAGCACTGTGAAGGTAGTGGTGTGGATTCTGTGTAAGGGAGCAGAAGCACTGTCAAGGTAGTAGTGTGGATTCTGTGAGAGGGAGCAGAAGCACTGCTAGGGTGTCAGTGCGGATTCTGTTTGAGGGAGCAGAAGCACTGTCAAGGTGGCACTGTGTATTCTGTGAGAGGAAGCAGAAGCACTGTCAATGTGGCAATGTGGATTCTGTGTGAGGAAGCAGAAACGCTGTCAACGTGGCAGTGTGGATTCTGTGCGAGGAAGAAGAAGCACTGTCAAAGTGGCAGTGTAGATTCTGTGTGAGGGAGCAGAAACGCTGTCAAGGTGGCAGTGTGGATTCTCTGAGAAGAAGCAGAAACACTGTCAAGATGGCTGTGTGGATACCGAGTGAGGGAGTAGAAGCACTGTGAAGGTAGCAGTGCGGATTCTGTGTGAGAGAGAAGAAGCACTGTGAAGGCAGCAGTGTGGATTCTGTGTGATTAACCAGAATCACTGTCAATGTAGCAGTGTGGATTCTGTGTAGAGGAACAGTAACACTGTCAAGTTGGCAGTGTGGATTCTGTGAGAGGGAGCAGAAGCACTGTTAGGGTGGCAGTGTGGATTCTGTGTTAAGGAGCAGAAGCCCTGTCAATGTGGCAGTGTGGATTTTGTGAGAGGAAGCAGAAGCACTGTCAAAGTGGCAGTGTGGACTTTCTGTGAGGAAGCAGAAGCACTGTCAAAATGGCAGTGTGGATTCTCTGCGAGGGAGCAGAAGCACTCTCAAGGAAGCAGTGTGGATTCTGTATGAGGAAGCAGAAGCACTGTCAAGGTGGCAGTGTGGATTCTCTGAGTAAGGAGAAGCACAGCCAAGGTGGCAGTGTGGATTCTCTTTGAGGAAGCAAAACACTGTCAAAGTGGCAGTGTGGATTCTGCATGAGGAAGCAGAAGCACTGTCATGGTGCAGTGTGGATTCTGTGTGAGGAAGAGAAGGACAGTCAAGGTGGCAGTCTGGATTCTGTGTGAGGAAGCAAAAGCACTGCCAAGGTGGAAGTGTGGATTCTGCATGAGGAAGCAGAAGCACTGTCAGGGTGGCAGTGTGGATTCTCTGCGAGGCAGCAGATGCACTCTCAAGGTAGCAGTGTGGATTCTGTGAGAGGAAGCAGAAACACTGTTAGGGTGGCATAGTGGATTCTATGTGAGGGAGCAGAAGCACTGTGAAGATGGCAGTGTGGATTCTGTGTGAGGAAGCAGAAGCACTGTCAAGGTTGTAGTGCGGACTCTGTGTGAGAGAGCACAAACACTGTCAAGGTAGCATTGTGGATTCTGTGTGAGGAAGCAGAAGCACTGTCAAGGTGGCAGTATGGATTCTTTGCGAAGGCACTGTCAAAGTGGCAGTGTAGATTCTGTATGAGGAAGCAGAAACACTGTCAAGGTTGTAGTGTAGACTCTGTGTGAGGGAGCAGAAACACTGTCAAGGTAGCAGTGTGGATTCTGTTTGAGGAAGCAGAAGCACTGTCAAGGTGGCAGTATGGATTCTTTGCGATTGCACTGTCAAGGTGGCAGTGTAGATTCTGTATGAGGAAGCAGAAGCACTGTCAAGGTTGTAGATTGGACTCTGTGTGAGGGAGCAGAAACACTGTCAAGGTAGCAGTGTGGATTCTGTGTGAGGAAGCAGAAGCACTGTCAAGGTGGCCGTATGATTCTTTGCGAAAGCACTGTCAATTTGGCAGTGTGGACTCTGTGTAAGGAAGCATACACACTGTCAAGGTGGCGGTGTTGATTCTGTGCGAGGAAGCAGAAGCACTGTCAAGGTGACAGAGTGGATGCTGTGTGAGGGAGCAGAAACACTGTCAAGGTAGCAGTGTGGATTCTATGTGATGGAGCAGAACCAATGTCAAGTTGGCAATGTGGATTCTGTGTGATTTAGCAGAAGCACTGTCAAGGTATCAGTGTGGATTCTGTGAGTATGAGCAGAAGCACTGTGAAGGTGGCAGTGTGGATTTTGTGTGGGGAAGGAGAAGCACTTTCAAGGTGGCAGTGAGGATTCTGTGAGAGGGAGCAGAAGCACTGCTAGGGTGGCAGTGTGGATTCTGTGTGAGAGAGCAGAAGCACCATCAGGGTGGCAGCATGGATTCTGTTAGAGGGAGCAGCACTGTCAAGGTGGTATTGTGGATTCTGTGTGAGCGAGCAGAAGCACTGTCAAGGTGGCAGTGTGGATTCTGTGTGAGGGAGCCGATGCTCTGTCAAAGTGGCAGAGTGGATTCTGTGAGAGTGAGCAGAAGCTCTGTCAATGTATCAGTGTGGATTCTGTGAGAGGGAGCAGAAGCACTGTCAAGGTAGCAGTGTGGATTTTGTGTGAGGTAACAAAAGAACTGTCAAGGTAGCAGTGTGGATTTTGTGTGAGGGACCAGAAGCACTTTCAAGGTGGCAGTGAGGATTCTGTGAGAGGGAGCAGAAGCAATGTCAAGGTAACAGTGAGGATTGTGTGTGATGGAGCAGAAGCACTGTCATGGTGGCAGTGTAGATTCTGTGTGAGGAAGCAGAAGCACTGTCAAGGTAGCAATGTGGATTCTGTGTGAAGGAGCAGAAGCACTGTCAAGGTAGCAGTATGGATTCTTTGCGAAGGCACTGTCAAAGTGGGAGTGTAGATTCTGTATGAGTAAGCAGAAACACTGTCAAGGTTGTAGTGCGGACTCTGTGTGAGGGAGCAGAAACACTGTCAAGGTAGCAGTGTGGATTCTGTGTGAGGAAGCAGAAGGACTGTCAAGGTGGCTGTATAGATTCTTTGCGAAGGCACTGTCAAAGTGGCAGTGTAGATTCTGTATGAGGAAGCAGAAACACTGTCAAGGTAGCAGTGTGGATTCTGTGTGAGGAAGCAGAAGCACTGTCATGGTGGCAGTGTGGATTCTGTGTGAAGAAGCAGAAACACTGTCAAGGTAGCAGTGTGGATTCTGTGTGAGGAAGCAGAAGCACTGTCAAAGTGGCAGTGTAGATTCTGTGTGAGGAAGCAGAAGCACTGTCATGGTGGCAGTGTGGATTCTGTGTGAGGAAGCAGAAGCACTGTCAAAGTAGCAGTGTGGATTCTGTGTGAAGGAGCAGAAGCACTGTCAAGGTACCAGTGTGGATTCTGTGTGAGGAAACAAAAGCACTGTCAAGGTAACAGTGTGGATTCTGTGTGATGGAGCAGAAGCACTGTCAAGTTGGCAATGGGGATTCTTTGTGATTGAGCAGAAGCACTGTCAAGGTAGCAGTGTGGATTCTGTGAGAGGGAGCAGAAGCACTGTCAAGGTGGCAGTGTGGATTCTGTGTTGGGAAGGAGAAGCACTGTCAAGGTAGCAGTGTGGATTGTGTTTGAGAGAGCAGAAGCACTGTCAAGGTAGGAATGTGGATTCTGTGTGAGGGAGCAATAGCACTTTCAAGGTGGCAGTGAGGATTCTGTGAGAGGGAGCAGAAGCACAGTCAGGGTGGCAGTGCGGATTCTGTGTTAGGGAACAGAAGCACTGTTAGGGTGACAGTGTGGATTGTGTGTGAGGAAGGAAAAGCACTGTCAAGGTGGCAGTGTGGATTCTGTGCGAGGAAGCAGAAGCTCTGTCAAGGTGACAGTGTGGATTCTGTGTGAGGAAGCAGAAGCACTCTCAGGGTAGCAGTGTGGATTCTGTGAGAGGGAGCAGAAGCACTGTCAAGGTGGCAGTGTGGATTCTGTGTGAGAGAGCAGAAGCACCGTCAAGGTGGCAGCATGGATTCTGTTAGAGGGAGCAGCACTGTCAAGGTGGTAGTGTGGATTCTGTGTGAGCGATCAGAAGCACTGTCAAGGTGGCAGTGTGGATTCTGTGTGAGGGAGCAGAAGCTCTGTCAAAGTGGCAGCGTGTGCAGATGCTCTGTCAATGTATCATTGTGGATTCTGTGTGAAGGAGCAGAAGCACTGTCAAGTTGGCAGTGTGGATTCTGTGAGAGGGAGCAGAAGCACTGTCAAGGTAGCACCGTGGATTTTGTGTGAGGTAGCAAAAGCACTTTCAAGGAAGCAGTGTGGATTGAGTGCGGGAGCAGAAGCACATTCAAGGTTGCAGTGAGGATTCTGTGAGAGAGACCAGAAGCACTGTCAAGGTAACAGTGTGGATTGTGTGTGAGGGAGCAGAAGCACTGTCAAGGTAGCAGTGTGGATTCTGTGTGAGGGAGCAGAAGCACTGTCAAGGTAGTAGTGTGGATTCTGTGTGAGGGAGCAGAAGCACTTTCAAGGTGGCAGTGAGGATTCTGTGAGAGGGAGCAGAACCACTGCTTGGGTGTCAGGGCGGATTGTGTTTGAGGGAGCAGAAGCACTGTCAAGGTGGCAGTGGGGATTCCGTGCGAGGAAGAAGAAGCACTGTCAAAGTGGCAGTGTAGATTCTGTGTGAGGGAGCGGAAACATTGTCAAGGTGGCAGTGTGGATTCTGTGAGAGGAAGCAGAAACTCTGTCAAGGTGGCAGTGTGGATTCTGTGTGAAGAAGCGGAAGCACTGTCAAAGTAGCAGTGTGGATTGTGTGAGAGGAATCAGAAGCAATGTCAAGGTGGCAGTGTGGATTCTGTGTATAGGAACAGAAACACTGTCAAGTTGGCAGTGTGGATTCTGTGTGAGGAAGCAGAAGCACTGTTAGGGTGGCAGTGTGAATTCTGTGTTATTGAGCAGAAGCCCTGTCAATGTGGCAGTGTGTATTTTGTGAGAGGAAGCAGAAGCATTGTCAAAGTGGCAGTGTGGATACCGTGTGAGGGAGCAGAAGCACTGTGAAGGTAGCAGTGCGGATTCTGTGTGAGGAAGCGGAAGCACTGTCAAGATAGCAGTGCGGATTCTGTGTGAGAGAGCAGAAGCACTCTGAAGGCAGCAGTGTGGATTCTGTGTGAGGAACCAGAATCACTGTCTAGGTAGGAGTGTGTATTCTGTGTATAGGAACAGTAACACTGTCAAGTTGGCAGTGTGAATTCTGTCAGAGGGAGCAGAAGCACTGTTAGGGTGGCAGTGTGAATTCTGTGTTATGGAGCAAAAGCACTGTCAAAGTGGCAGTGTGGACTTTCTGTGAGGAAGCAGAAGCACTGTGAAAATGGCAGTGTGGATTCTCTGCGAGGGAGCAGAAGCACTCTCAAGGTAGCAGTGTGGATTCTGTATGAGGAAGCAGAAGCACTCTCAAGGTGGCAGTGTGGATTCTGTGTGAGGAAGGAGAAGCACTGTCAAGGTGGCAGTGTGGATTCTGTGTGAGGAAGGGAAGGACAGTCAAGGTGGCAGTGTGGATTCTGTGTGAGGAAGCAAAAGCACTGCCAAGGTGGAAGTGTGGATCCTGCATGAGGAAGCAGAAGCACTGTCAAGGTCGCAGTGTAGATTCTCTCTGTGGAAGCAAAACACTGTCAAGGTCGCAGTGTGAATTCTGTATGAGGAAGCAGAAGCACTGTCAAGGTGGCAGTGTGGATTCTGTGTGAGGAAGGGAAGGACAGTCAAGGTGGCAGTGTGGATTCTGTGTGAGGAAGCAAAAGCACACCCAAGGTGGAAGTGTGGATTCTGCATGAGGAACAGATGCACTGTCAAGGTGGCAGAGTGGATTCTCTGCGAATGAGCAGAAGCACCGTCAGGGTGGCAGCATGGATTCTGTTAGAGGGAGCAGCACTGTCATGGTGGTAGTGTGGATTGTGTGTGAGCGAGCAGAAGCACTGTCAAGGTGGCAGTGTGGATTCTGTGTGAGGGAGCCGATGCTCTGTCAAAGTGGCAGAGTGGATTCTGTGAGAGTGAGCAGAAGCTCTGTCAATGTATCAGTGTGGATTCTGAGAGAGGGAGCAGAAGCACTGTCAAGGTAGCAGTGTGGATTTTGTGTGAGGTAACAAAAGCACTGTCAAGGTAGCAGTGTGGATTGTGTGTGAGGGACCAGAAGCACTTTCAAGGTGGCAGTGAGGATTCTGTGAGAGGGAGCAGAAGCAATGTCAAGGTAACAGTGAGGATTGTGTGTGATGGAGCAGAAGCACTGTCATGGTGGCAGTGTAGATTCTGTGTGAGGAAGCAGAAGCACTGTCAAGGTAGCAATGTGGATTCTGTGTGAAGGAGCAGAAGCACTGTCAAGGTAGCAGTATGGATTCTTTGCGAAGGCACTGTCAAAGTGGGAGTGTAGATTCTGTATGAGTAAGCAGAAACACTGTCAAGGTTGTAGTGCGGACTCTGTGTGAGGGAGCAGAAACACTGTCAAGGTAGCAGTGTGGATTCTGTGTGAGGAAGCAGAAGGACTGTCAATGTGGCTGTATAGGCTGTATAGGCTGCGAAGGCACTGTCAAAGTGGCAGTGTAGATTCTGTATGAGGAAGCAGAAACACTGTCAAGGTAGCAGTGTGGATTCTGTGTGAGGAAGCAGAAGCACTGTCATGGTGGCAGTGTAGATTCTGTGTGAGGAAGCAGAAGCACTGTCATGGTGGCAGTGTGGATTCTGTGTGAGGAAGCAGAAACACTGTCAAGGTAGCAGTGTGGATTCTGTGTGAGGAGGCAGAAGCACTGTCAAAGTGGCAGTGTAGATTCTGTGTGAGGAAGCAGAAGCACTGTCATGGTGGCAGTGTGGATTCCGTGTGAGGAAGCAGAAGCACTGTCAAAGTAGCAGTGTGGATTCTGTGTGAAGGAGCAGAAGCACTGTCAAGGTAGCAGTGTGGATTCTGTGTGAGGAAACAAAAGCACTGTCAAGGTAACAGTGTGGATTCTGTGTGATGGAGCAGAAGCACTGTCAAGTTGGCAATGTGGATTCTTTGTGATTGAGCAGAAGCACTGTCAAGGTAGCAGTGTGAATTCTGTGAGAGGGAGCAGAAGCACTGTCAAGGTGGCAGTGTGGATTCTGTGTTGGGAAGGAGAAGCACTGTCAAGGTAGCAGTGTGGATTGTGTTTGAGAGAGCAGAAGCACTGTCAAGGTAGGAATGTGGATTCTGTTTGAGGGAGCAATAGCACTTTCAAGGTGGCAGTGAGGATTCTGTGAGAGGGAGCAGAAGCACAGTTAGGGTGGCAGTGCGGATTCTGTGTTAGGGAACAGAAGCACTGTTAGGTTGGCAGTGTGGATTGTGTGTGAGGGAGGAAAAGCTCTGTCAAGGTGGCAGTGTGGATTCTGTGCGAGGAAGCAGAAGCTCTGTCAAGGTGACAGTGTGGATTCTGTGTGAGGAAGCAGAAGCACTCTCAGGGTAGCAGTGTGGATTCTGTGAGAGGGAGCAGAAGCACTGTCAAGGTGGCAGTGTGGATTCTGTGTGAGAGAGCAGAAGCACCGTCAACGTGGCAGCATGGATTCTGTTAGAGGGAGCAGCACTGTCAAGGTGGTAGTGTGGATTCTGTGTGAGCGATCAGAAGCACTGTCAAGGTGGCAGTGTGGATTCTGTGTGAGGGAGCAGAAGCTCTGTCAAAATGGCAGCGTGAGCAGATGCTCTCTCAATGTATCATTGTGGATTCTGTGTGAAGGAGCAGAAGCACTGTCAAGTTGGCAGTGTAGATTCTGTGAGAGGGAGCAGAAGCACTGTCAAGGTAGCACCGTGGATTTTGTGTGAGGTAGCAAAAGCACTTTCAAGGTAGCATTGTGGATTGAGTGCGGGAGCAGAAGCACTTTCAAGGTTGCAGTGAGGATTCTGTGAGAGAGACCAGAAGCACTGTCAAGGTAACAGTGTGGATTGTGTGTGAGGGAGCAGAAGCACTGTCAAGGTAGCAGTGTGGATTCTGTGTGAGGGAGCAGAAGCACTGTCAAGGTAGTAGTGTGGATTCTGTGTGAGGGAGCAGAAGCACTTTCAAGGTGGCAGTGAGGATTCTGTGAGAGGGAGCAGAACCACTGCTTGGGTGTCAGGGCGGATTGTGTTTGAGGGAGCAGAAGCACTGTCAAGGTGGCAGTGGGGATTCCGTGCGAGGAAGAAGAAGCACTGTCAAAGTGGCAGTGTAGATTCTGTGTGAGGGAGCGGAAACATTGTCAAGGTGGCAATGTGGATTCTGTGAGAGGAAGCAGAAACCCTGTCAAGGTGGCAGTGTGGATTCTGTGTGAAGAAGCTTAAGCACTGTCAAGGTAGCAGTGTGGATTGTGTGAGAGAAATCAGAAGCAATGTCAAGGTGGCAGTGTGGATTCTGTGTATAGGAACAGAAACACTGTCAAGTTGGCAGTGTGGATTCTGTGTGAGGAAGCAGAAGCACTGTTAGGGTGGCAGTGTGAATTCTGTGTTATTGAGCAGAAGCCCTGTCAATGTGGCAGTGTGGATTTTGTGAGAGGAAGCAGAAGCATTGTCAAAGTGGCAGTGTGGATACCGTGTGAGGGAGCAGAAGCACTGTGAAGGTAGCAGTGTGGATTCTGTGTGAGGAACCAGAATTACTGTCTAGGTAGCAGTGTGGATTCTGTGTGAGGAAGCGGAAGCACTGTCAAGATAGCAGTGCGGATTCTGTGTGAGAGAGCAGAAGCACTCTGAAGGCAGCAGTGTGGATTCTGTGTGAGGAACCAGAATCACTGTCTAGGTAGCAGTGTGTATTCTGTGTATAGGAACAGTAACACTGTCAAGTTGGCAGTGTGGATTCTGTCAGAGGGAGCAGAAGCACTGTTAGGGTGGCAGTGTGAATTCTGTGTTATGGAGCAAAAGCACTGTCAAAGTGGCAGTGTGGACTTTCTGTGAGGAAGCAGAAGCACTGTGAAAATGGCAGTGTGGATTCTCTGCGAGGGAGCAGAAGCACTCTCAAGGTAGCAGTGTGGATTCTGTATGAGGAAGCAGAAGCACTCTCAAGGTGGCAGTGTGGATTCTGTGTGAGGAAGGAGAAGCACTGTCAAGGTGGCAGTGTGGATTCTGTGTGAGGAAGGGAAGGACAGTCAAGGTGGCAGTGTGGATTCTGTGTGAGGAAGCAAAAGCACTGCCAAGGTGGAAGTGTGGATTCTGCATGAGGAAGCAGAAGCACTGTCAAGGTCGCAGTGTAGATTCTGTGTGAGGAAGGGAAGGACAGTCAAGGTGGCAGTGTGGATTCTGTGTGAGGAAGCAGAAGCACTGTCAAGGTGGCAGTGTGGATTCTGTGTGAGGAAGGGAAGGACAGTCAAGGTGGCAGTGTGGATTCTGTGTGAGGAAGCAAAAGCAGAGCCAAGGTGGAAGTGTGGATTGTGCATGAGGAACAGATGCACTGTCAAGGTGGCAGTGTGGATTCTCTGCGAGGGAGCAGAAGCACTCTCAAGGTAGCAGTGTGGATTCTGTGAGAGGGAGCAGAAACACTGTTAGGGTGGCATTGTGGATTTTGTGTGAAAGAGGAGAAGCACTGTCTAGGTGGCAGTGTGGATTCTGTGATGAATCAGAAGCACTGTCAAGGTTGTAGTGTGGACTCTGTGTGAGAGAGCACAAACACTGTCAAGGTAGCAGTGTGGATTCTGTGTGGAAAAGCAGAAGCACTGTCAAGGTGGCAGTATGGATTCTTTGCGAAGGCACTGTCAAAGTGGCAGTGTAGATTCTGTATGAGGAAGCAGAAACACTGTCAAGGTTGTAGTGTGGACTCTGTGTGAGGAAGCAGAGCACTGTCAAGGTAGCAGTGTGGATTCTGTTTGAGGAAGCAGAAGCACTGTCAAGGTGGCAGTATGGATTCTTTGCGAAAGCACTGTCAAGGTGGCAGTGTGGATTCTGTGCGAGGAAGCATACACGCTGTCAAGGTGGCGGTGTTGATTCTGTGCGAGGAAGCAGAAGCACTGTCAAGGTGGCAGATTGGATGCTGTGTGAGGGAGCAGAAACACTGTCAAGGTGGCAGTGTGGATTCTGTGAGGAAACAGAAGCACTGTCAAGGTAGCAGTGTGGATTCTGTGTGATGGAGCAGAACCACTGTCAATTTGGCAATGTGGATTCTGTGTGATTGAGCAGAAGCACTGTCAAGGTAGCAGTGTGGATTCTTTGAGAGGGAGCAGAAGCACTGTCAAGGTGGCAGTGTGGATTCTGTGTGGGGAAGGAGAAGCACTGTCAAGGAAGGAATGTGGATTCTGTGTGATGGAGCAAAAGCACTTTCAAGGTGGCAGTGAGGATTCTGTGAGAGGGAGCAGAAGCACTGTTAGGGTGGCAGTGCGGATTCTGTGTGAGGGAGCAGAAGCACTGTTAGGGTGGCAGTGTGGATTCTGTGTGAGGGAGCAGAAGCAATGTCAAGGTCGCAGTGTGGATTCTGTGCGAGAAAGCAGAAGCACTGTCAAGGTGGCAGTGTGGATTCTGTGAGAGGAAGCAGAAGCACTCTCAGGGTAGAAGTGTGGATTCTGTATGAGGGAGCAGAGGCACTGTCAAAGTTGCAGTGTGGATTCTGTGTGAGGAAGCAGAAGCACTGTCAAGGTGGCAGTCTGGATTCTATGTGATGGAGCAGAAACAATGTCAAGGTGGCAGCCTGTTTTCTGTGTAAGGAAGCAGAGGCACTGTCAAGGTGGTAGTGTGGATTCTGTGTGAGGGAGCAGAAACACTGTCAAGGTGGCAGTGTGGATTCTGTGAGGAAACAGAAGCACTGTCAAGGTAGCAGTGTGGATTCTGTGTGATGGAGCAGAACCACTGTCAATTTGGCAATGTGGATTCTGTGTGATTGAGCAGAAGCACTGTCAAGGTAGCAGTGTGGATTCTTTGAGAGGGAGCAGAAGCACTGTCAAGGTGGCAGTGTGGATTCTGTGTGGGGAAGGAGAAGCACTGTCAAGGAAGGAATGTGGATTCTGTGTGAGGGAGAAAAAGCACTTTCAAGGTGGCAGTGAGGATTCTGTGAGAGGGAGCAGAAGCACTGTTAGGGTGGCAGTGCGGATTCTGTGTGAGGGAGCAGAAGCACTGTTAGGGTGGCAGTGTGGATTCTGTGTGAGGGAGCAGAAGCAATGTCAAGGTCGCAGTGTGGATTCTGTGCGAGAAAGCAGAAGCACTGTCAAGGTGGCAGTGTGGATTCTGTGAGAGGAAGCAGACGCACTCTCAGGGTAGAAGTGTGGATTCTGTATGAGGGAGCAGAGGCACTGTCAAAGTAGCAGTGTGGATTCTGTGTGAGGAAGCAGAAGCACTGTCAAGGTGGCAGTCTGGATTCTATGTGAGGGAGCAGAAACAATGTCAAGGTGGCAGCCTGTTTTCTGTGTAAGGAAGCAGAGGCACTGTCAAGGTGGCAGTGTGGATTCTGTGTGAGGGAGCAGAAGCACTCTCAAGGTGGCAGTGTGGATTCTGTATGAGGGAGCAGAGGCACTGTCAAAGTGTCAGTGTGGATTCTGTGTGAGGAAGCAGAAGCACGATCAAGGTAGCAGTGTGGATTCTGTGTGAGGGAGCAAAAGCACTCTCAAGGTGGCAGTGTGGATTCTGTATGAGGGAGCAGAGGCACTGTCAAAGTGTCAGTGTGGATTCTGTGTGAGGAAGCAGAAGCACTGTCAAGGTAGCAGTGTGGATTCTGTGTGAGGAAGCAGAAGCACTGTCAAGGTGTCGGTGTGGATTCTGTGTGAAGGAGCAGAAGCACTCTCAAGGTGGCAGTGTGGATTCTGTATGAGGGAGCAGAGGCACTGTCAAAGTGTCAGTGTGGATTCTGTGTGAGGAAGCAGAAGCACTGTCAAGGTAGCAGTGTGGATTCTGTGTGAGCGAGCAGAAGCACTTTGAAGGTGGCAGTGTGGATTCTTTCTGAGGTAGCAGATGCACTGTCACGGTGGCAGTGTGGATTCTGTGTGAGGGAGCAGAAGCACTTTGAAGGTGGTAGTGTGGATTCTTTTGAGGGAGAAGATGCACTGTCAAGGCGGCAGTGTGGATTCTGTGTAAGGGAGCAGAAGCACTGTCATTGTGGCTATGTGGATTCTGTGTGAGGGAGCAGAAACACTGTCAAGGTGGCAGTGTGGATTCTGTGTGAGGAAGCAGAAGCACTGTCAAGGTGGCGGTGTGGATTCTGTGTGAGGGAGCAGAAACACTGTCAATGTGGCAGTGTGGATTCTGTGCGAGGAAGCAGAATCACTGTTAGGATGGCAGTTTGGATTCTCTGAGTGGAAGCAGAAGCACTGTGATGTTGGCAGTGTGGATTCTATGTGAGGGAGCAGAAACACTGTCAATGTGGCAGTGTTGATTCTGTGTGAGGAAGCAGAAGCACTGTCAAGATAGCAGTCTGGATTCTGTGTGAGGGAGCAGAAACAATTCGAAGGTGGCAGCCTGGATTCTGTGGGAGGAATCAGAGGCAATGTCTAGGTGGCAGTGTGGATTCTGTAAGGGAGCAGAGGCACTGTCAAAGTGGCAGTGTAGATTCTGTGTGAGGGAGCAGAAGCACTGTCAAAGTAGCAGTGTGGATTCTGTGTGAGGGAGCACAAGCACTTTGAAGGTGGCAGTGTGGATTCTTTGTGAGGGAGCAGAAGCACTGTCAAGGTAGCAGTGTGGATGCTGTGTGAGGGAGCAGAAGCACTGTGAATGTAACAGTGTGGATTCTGTGCGAGGGACCAGAAATACTGCGGGAAATGGAGAAAAGTAAAACAGTGGGGCAGATTTAACCACAGTAGTGAAGAACGAGGAAAGAGATCTGGAATGAACAGAGATGGAAAAAATCACTGGCGGTGATTCTCTCAGAAGTGATAAGTGAGATGGGTGTGGAAACTGTAAGCATACAAAGGAAGGAAGAAAAAGGAAGGAGGCTGATGATGATCTATGAACTCCAGAAAAGTGATGGTTGGCCAGTAAGCAAGAGATGGGAGGAGGAAGAATGTAAGGCTTTGTCTGTCATTGTGTCTATAGGAGAAGAAAAAGAGAATGAGCAGGTGAAAAATATTCAGAGGGCCGGGAAGTACTTCAGAGACAAAATCAAACCATGTCACCCATCTGGGCGAGTGTAGCCTAGAAGAGGATGTTGAGACAGAGAGCGAGACTAAAAGACTTGAGATATTACTCAACATACCTGGATCCAGACACCATGGAGGTGAAGAGGATCAGCTGAGTATGTTCAACGCTGTAAGACATAAACTGGAGAAAAAGAGAGGCAGGTAGGAGGAGGAACACGCTGCAGCAAAGAGCTCTTCTAGGCTCACTCACTGCTCGTTTTCTAGCAGACCTACCTCGTATCCCACTTCCACGTTCCCAACACCAGCACTATTCACTCAACCTTTTCCCCTCATCATCAACTCTTCCAGCCTCTTTCCTCCAGCCTAACTACTCCCATCCTGACCCACCGCCCCTGTGCCGATGACCACATCAGCCCCAGCCCTACCTACCCCACCCTAGACAGATACTGAAAAGACAGAAAGAGTAGACCATGAGATCCAGGCCATGGTAAAGGATAGAAAGCTTTGAGTGTGGCACATAAATGCAGATGAATTCTAGAACAAAAGTGGTGAATTTGAAATGTGGATAAATGAGATAAATCCAGATAACATAACTATCACAGAAGAAACTCCTGAAATGATTATGGATGCTATATTCTAAGCAGGATACCAGATGATAAGGAAATGGGGAGGGGAAGGACTGACTCTGCTAGTTAGAAATTAAGTGTTTTGAAGAGATGCGAAGGATACGTAAAAATGAAACAGTTGACTAACTAGTGAGGTACAGTTGAACATGGGGAAGGGCTCCAAAGTGATGGTTGCAGTAATTTACAACTCACCACCAACCAATAGTAAACTAAGTTAGAAATATGAAGAGAACAGGACGGCAATGGTTGACACCTTAGCAGAGGCAGAAAGGAGAGCTCTTAGAGCTAAAGCAAAGTTATTAATCATGAATGATTTCGCCCATAAAGAAATTGATTGGGAGAACTGGCACCCACATGGGGAACTGGCAATATGGAGAGCTAAGATGATGTATGTAGTTGGGTATTTTATTTAAGCCAGCATGTTAAGGGCTCGACAAGAGAGGAGATGAACCACCAACACTGGATCTTGTGTTTATCCCAGGTATATCCTACATAGGAGAAAAATAATATAACAGTCCGTTAAGGACTCATGACCATACAGTACTGAACTTCATATTTGTTTGAGAAATAAATGTTGAGGATTGAGAAGCAAGTGAGAGATGCAAGGATTCAGGGAGAATTCCTGAACACACAGCAGTGGGATAGGAAGCTGCAAGTAAAGTCGCAAATGAGATGATTGAGTACTTAGCTGGGAAGTGCTGGGAGGCAGAGGGAAAAGTTGTACCCAGAAGAGATGAAAATCCCAAACCGAGGAAAAAAAAAGAAGAGGACAAGATCTTGGAAAAACCATAGACAGCGAAGAGCAGTCGAGAACAAAGAAGCAATTAGAAGAACTAGGATAGAATATGCAAGGGGTAAGGAGAGAGATTGAGCAGCAGTTTATGAAAGATACAGCAGCTAAAGACTAAAGCAAGACTAATTCACAACCAAAACAGAAAAAAAAAACACTAGGAAAAAAACAGGTAATACGAATCAGGAAGGAGAGCCCACGAGACTGAACAAAGATTTAAAGAGGTGTTCTCAATGGAAATTTTACTGAGAATAAAAAAAGTTTTGGAGTGAAAATTAATAGGAAACGAATGGATTTGACAGAAATAGAAGAGGAGAGTTATTAGTATTAGAGGAGAGTTGGAAGTATCGGGAACAGGGAGGGAATATTCTGAGGAACCGATAAATAATTATGAAGATGGGGAAGCTGTGATTTCGTGCATTGGCCAGGGATGAATAACATCTTTTAGGAGTGAGGAAGAGCCAGAAGTGAGTGTGGGGAGGTGCGTGAGGCTGGGGGTAGAATGAAAGGGAGTAGAGCAGCTGGGATTGATAGAATCAAGACAGAAATGTTAAAAGAACTTGGGGAGATAGTTTTGGAATGGTTGGTACTTTTATTTAATAAATAAATGAGCGAGGGGGAGGTACCTAGGGACTGGTAGAGAGCATGCATAGTTACTTTGTATACAGGCAAAGGGAACAAAAGAGAGCGTAAGAATTATAGAGAAATAAAGCTTTTGCATGGTAAAGTGTATGACAGAATTATTATTGAAAGAATTAAGAGTAAGATGGAGAGAAAGATCGCAAATGAACAAGGAGGCTTTAGGAAGGGTACAGGGTGTGTATATCAAGTGTCTACAGTGAAGCATATAAGTGAAGAGTATTTAAATAAGGGTAAAGAGGTTTTCGATGCATTTATGGACTTGGAAAAGGCATTTGATAGGGTGGATAGGAAAGGCAATGTGACAGATGTTGCAAGTGTATTGACTAAGTGGTAGATTACTGAAAGCAGTGAAGAGTTTTTACGAGGATAGTGAGGCTCAGGTTAGAGTATGTAGGAGAGAGGGAGATTATTTCCCAGTAAAAATGGGCCTTGGACAAGGATGTGTGATGTCACCGTGGTTGTTCAATATATTTATAGATGGGGTTGTAAGAGAAGAGAATGCTAGGGTGTTGGTAAGAGGTGTGTGGCTAAAAGATATAGAATCTAACACAAAATGGGAGTTGTCACAGTTACTTTTTGCTGATGACACTGTGCTTTTGCGAGATTCTGAAGAGAAGTTGCAGAGGTTGGTGAACGAATTTGAGAGAGTATGTGAAAGAAGGAAACTAAAAGCTAACATTGGACAGAGCAAAGTGATGAGGTTAACAAAAATTTAGGTAATGAGACACTGGATATCAGATTGGAGGGAGAGAGTATGGAAGAAGTGGCTGTGCTCAGATATTTATTAGTGGACTTGGCAGCAGATGGGTCAATGAAAGATGAGGTGAGCAGTCGAATCGACAAGAGGAAAAAAGGTGAACGGTGCACTGAGGAGTCTGTGGAAACAAAGAACGTTATCCATGGAAGTAAAAAGGTAAATGTATGCAACCATAATGGTACCAACGCTCTTATATAAGAGTGAAGCATGGGTTGTGAATGTTGCAGCAAGAAGGGTGGAGGCAGTGCAGATGTCTGAGGGCAATATGTGGTGTGAATATTATGCAGAGAACTCATAACTTGGAGATTAGAAGGAGGTGCAGAGCTTCTAAAATTATTATCCAAATGGTAGAGGATGGGTTGTTGAGGTAGTTCGGACATTTAGAGAGGATGGAACAAAACAGAGTGACTTGGAGGGCATATAAATCTGTAGTGGAAGGAAAGAGGGGTACGGGTCATCCTAGGAAAGGAGGGAGGAAGGGAGGGTGTAAAGGAAGTTTTGTGTACGAGGGGCTTAGACTTCCAGCAAGCGTGTGTGAGCATCTTAGATGGGAGTGAATGGAGGCAAATGGTTTTTATGAATTGACGTGCTGTTGGAGTGTGAGCAAGGCAACATGAATGAATTCGGTGAAACTGGTTAGCTGGGCTTGAGTCCTGGAGGTGGAACGTACAATGCCTAAACTCTGAAGGAGGCGTGAGGATATGTTGCAGTTTTTTAACTATAGTATCTGCACGCCTCTCCCAAGACAGTGACGGAGTGAGTGATGGTAAAAGTGTTTCTTCTTCTTTGAGAAAC
Source organism: Cherax quadricarinatus (assembly GCF_038502225.1). NCBI lineage: Eukaryota > Metazoa > Arthropoda > Malacostraca > Decapoda > Parastacidae > Cherax > Cherax quadricarinatus. The sequence continues at coordinate 40,853,482 of NC_091292.1, forward strand.
GAGCGATGTGTTATTTATTTATATATATATATATATATATATATATATATATATATATATATATATATATATATATATATATATATATATATATATATATATATATGTCGTGCCGAATAGGCAGAACTTGAGATCTTGTCTTAAATAGCAACGCTCATCTTGCCATATAGGACAAGTGAAAATTTGTGTATGCAATAATTTCGCCAAAATCATTCTGAACCTAAATAAAAAAATATATTCCACTGTGTTTGTTTAGTATTAAATTATTGTAAACAAATCTAAATTATATTTAGTTGGGTTAGGCTAAAATAAATTGCGCTTGTTGTAATAAGGTTAGGTAAGTTTTCTAAGTTCCTTTTGGTGCAAAATTATAAATTTTTGCATCAACATTAATGAAAAAAATATATCTTTAAACGTGTTTACCTGGAGTTTACCTGGAGAGAGTTTCGGGGGTCAACGCCCCCGCGGCCCGGTCTGTGACCAGGCCTCCTGGTGGATCAGCGCCTGATCAACCAGGCTGTTGCTGCTGGCTGCACGCAAACCAACGTACGAGCCACAGCCCGGCTGATCAGGAACTGACTTTAGGTGCTTGTCCAGTGCCAGCTTGAAGACTGCCAGGGGTCTGTTGGTAATCCCCCTTATGTGTGCTGGGAGGCAGTTGAACAGTCTCGGGCCCCTGACACTTATTGTATGGTCTCTTAACGTGCTAGTGACACCCCTGCTTTTCATTGGGGGGATGGTGCATCGTCTGCCAAGTCTTTTGCTTTCGTAGTGAGTGATTTTCGTGTGCAAGTTCGGTACTAGT